>NC_056730.1:109378695-109526195 GCF_019279795.1 Protopterus annectens
ATGGAGTCATTTGCCATCCACCTTGGCCTTGACTTATTTTCTCCTCAGTCATTGCCTTTACTGTATAGTCCCCTTGCTTACTTATCCACCTTCACGTGTAACAGTGTGTAATTATTTTATATTAATGGTCAAATGAAAGAAAAAAAGGAAATAAAGTAGGATATTAGACAGTTATCATGGATAGTCATGTGTTCCATGAGAATTATTGCTCTTTTTTTAATATTTTCGTCTTTCAACCCTAGAGATGGACCATATATAATGATGTTCAGTCATTGAGTGTCCCTATATGAAATGACTGCAGAAATATGTAGCCCACCTAAAACTGCTTGGTTCAGATGACCATCTGGTGTGCTTTGAGTATCTGTCACTACACACGCATTAAAATAAATCCTTTTAAAATGAAACTGCTAGCCTTTGATCACTCCATCCATTCCTCTGTCCTGTCCCACTGTCATGAATGCAAAATATTTCAAATTTACCAGCAGATAGGGGGTAGGCTAGGAGCTGAAAAGTTGTTCTTTTGTTTTTTTTTTTTTTTGTAGCTTTCTATAAAAAACTACAAGTTCATTTCAGGTTTGGTGTATGTGGCAAATATATTACTTTCATTTCCTATACATCATGTTTTTACTAGGATGCACTGTTCAGATATAATCCTAAGGTACTAATTGTTTCAATTTTTAACACAGATAAGAGATTAAAAAAACAAAAAAACAAAATTGCCTGTTTTAAATAATACCAATGTCATTTTTTCTCTTCATAAATTCCTTATTTTTTCACCTATATGCGACTACAAGAAACCATTTCAATGAGATTTTTATCAATAGTAATGTAATACAATTTAGATTAAACAAAAACTGACATAACTGGCCAATACTTATCATATTTCTGTACAAAAGCTACGTAGATACAAGTGTTGGTGCTACAGAAATGGATTTTTATGACAGACAGTGATCACCTTGCCCACCTTGTTTGCTTAATTCCCAACTGAGTATATGAAATTTGGATCTTATTAAACCACTAACACTAATCTGAGATGTTGTTCTTTTTGTTCATTATACTTGCTTTAATTATTTCATAGTGCTGATACAGCAACATTGTCAATGAGATTGCCCTAGCAATCATCACATTTTCTTAATTTCACTTCTCTTCTTTAATTTCAAGTGCAGCTCACCAAAGAAACAGAACAAACAATATCAGATTAAACTTCCCTGTTCCCTGTCCTACTGTAGATGTTCCTAGACCAGATGACGAAGATCTGAGTCTGCCCTGGTGGGTTCATCCTCCCTGCGGGCTGAACCAGGAGGCACTTCGGAGGGGGGGGGGTCGCTAGGGTGTACAAACTGATGCCTGGACGACACAGCTCCACTCTAAGGGTAGTATATATTGTATATTTCTCTCCATTTTATGAACAGTGCATTCAATGATTATATATCACACAATCCTCTTCATTTTATGAACAGTAAGTTCAATAATTGCATATCACATACTCCTGACCTTTTTATGAACAGTAAGTTCAGTGATTATATGTCACATCGTCATCACCGGTTTATAGTTTATAGTTAATAGGTAAGTACTAGGCTAGCTGCCTTTGTGGGTCATTTTAAGCCTAGCTAATTTCTCTCAAAGGTAAGAATTAAACCCTATACCTTGGTTGAAAAGTAAACAACGAAACCATTATACTAACCCTCCTCTAGTCATTTCAGTGATTATATATCACCTCCTCACCATTTTATAGACAGTAATTTAAGTGATTATTTACCACATAATTTTACAGAATTATGAATAGTAAATTCAATGATTATATATCACATGCACATTACTGTTTTATGAACAATAAGTTCAATAATTATATATCACATACACATTACTGTTTTATGAACAGTAAGTTCAATCATTATATATCAGATACATATCACTGTTTTATGAAAAGTAAGTTCACTCATTATATATATTATACACATTACTGTTTTATGAACAGTAAGTTCACTGATTATATATCACATAGACATCACTGTTTTATGAACAGTAAGTTCACTGATTATATATCACATGCACATCATTGTTACAAGAACGTTAAGTTCAATGATTATATATCACATACACATCACTGTTTTATGAACGGTAAGTTCAATGATTGTATATCACATACACATCACTGCTTTATGAACAGTAAGTACAATGATTATATATCACAAACACATAACTGTTTTATGAACGGTAAGTTCAGTGATTATATATCACATACACATCACTGTTTTATGAACAGTAAGTACAATGATTATATATCACAAACACATGACTGTTTTATGAACAGTAAGTTCAATGATTATATATCACATAAACATCACTGTTTTATGAACAGTAAGTTCACTGATTAAATATCACGTACACATCACTGTTTTATGAACAGGAAGGTCAATGAATATAAATCACATACACATCACTGTTTTATGAACAACAAGTTCACTGAATATATCTCACACACATCACTGTTTTATAAACAGTAAGTTCAGCGATTGTATATCATATACTCCTCCCCATGTTATGGACAATAAGTTCAATGATTATATATCACATACACATCACTGTTTTATGAACAGTAAGTACAATGATTATATATCACATACACATCACTGTTTTATGAACAGTAAGTACAATGATTATATATCACATACACATCACTGTTTTATGAACAGTAAGTTCACTGATTATATATCACATACACATTGCTGTTTTATGAACAGTAAGTACAATGATTATATATAACATACACATCACTGTTATATGAACAGTATGTTCAATGATTATATATCACATACACATCACTGTTTTATGAGCAGTAAGTACAATGATTATATATCACATACACATTACTGTTTTATGAATAGTAAGTTCAATGATTATATATCACATACAAATCACTGTTTTATGAACAGTAAGTTCAATGATTATATATCACATACACATCACTCTTTTATGAGCAGTAAGTTAACTGATTATATATCACATGCACATCACGGTTTTATGAACAGTAAGTTAAATGATTATATATCACATGCTCATCACTGTTTTATGAACAGTAAGTTCAATGATTGTATATCACATACACATCACTGTTTTATGAACAGTAAGTTCAGCGATTGTATATCATATACTCCTCCCCATTTTATGGACAATAGGTTTAATGATTATATATCACATACACATCACTGTTTTATGAACAGTAAGTACAATGATTATATATCACATACACATCACTGTTTTATGAACAGTAAGTACAATGATTATATATCACATACACATCACTGTTTTATGAATAGTAAGTTCAATGATTATATATCACATACAAATCACTGTTTTATGAACAGTAAGTTCAATGATTATATATCACATACACATCACTCTTTTATGAGCAGTAAGTTAACTGATTATATATCACATGCACATCACGGTTTTATGAACAGTAAGTTAAATGATTATATATCACATGCTCATCACTGTTTTATGAACAGTAAGTTCAATGATTGTATATCACATACACATAACTGTTTTATGAACAGTGAGTTCACTGATTATATATCACATACAAATTATTGTTTTATGAACAGTAAGTACAATGATTATATATCACATACAAATCCCAGTTTTATGAGCAGTAAGTTCAATGATTATATATCACATATACATCACTGTTTTAAGAACAGTAAGTACAATGATTATATATCACATACACATTACTGTTTTATGAACAGTAAGTTCACTGATTATATATCACATACACATCACAGTTTTATGAACAGTAAGTACAATGATTATATATCACATACACATCACTGTTTTATGAGCAGTAAGTACAATGATTACATAACACATACACATCACTGTTTTATGAATAGTAAGTACAATTATTATATATCTCATATGCATCACTGTTTTATGAGCAGTAAGTTTGCTGATTATATATCACATACACATCACTGATGTATGAAAAGTAAGTTCACTGATTATATATCACATACACAGCACTGTTTTATGAACAGTAAGTTCAATGATTATATATAACATAAACATTACTGTTTTATGAACAGTAAGTTCACTGATTATATATCACATACACATCACTGTTTTATGAACAGTATGTACAATGATTATATATCACAAACACATCACTGTTTTATGAACAGTAAGTTCAACGATTATATATCACATACATATCACTGTTTTCTGAACAGTAAATTCAATGTATTATATACAACATACACATCACTGTTTTATGAACAGTAAGTACAGTGATTATATTTCATATACTCCTCACCCTTTTATGGACAATAAGTTAAATGATTATATATCACATACACATCACTGTTTTATGAACAGGAAGTACAATGATTATATATCACGTACACATCAATGTTTTATGAAAAGTAAGTACAATGATTATATATCCCATACACATCACTGTTTTATGAACAGTAAGTCCACTAATTATGTATCACATACACATCACTGTTTCAAGAACAGTAAGTTCATTGATTATATATCACATACACCACTGTTCTATGAACAGTAAGTTCAATGATTATATATCACATACACATCCCTGTTTATGAACAGTAAGTTCACTGATTATATATCACATACACATCACTGTTTATGACGGTAAGTTCAATGATTATATATCACATGCACATCACTGTTTTATGAACAGTAAGTACAATGATTATATATCACATATACATTACTGTTTTATGAACAGCAAGTTCACTGATTATATATCACATACACATCGCTGTTTTATGAACAGTAAGTACAATGATTATATATAGCATACACATCACTGTTATATGAACAGTATGTTCAATGATTATATATCACATACACATCACTGTTCTATGATCAGTAAGTACAATGATTATATATCACATACACATTACTGTTTTATGAATAGTAAGTTCAATGATTATATATCATATACAAATCACTGCTTTATGAACAGTAAGTTCAATGATTATATATCACATACACATCACTATTTTATGAGCAGTAAGTTAACTGATTATATATAACATGCACATCACGGTTTTATGAACAGTAAGTTTCACATGCTCATCACTGTTTTATGAACAGTAAGTTCAATGATTGTATATCACATACACATAACTGTTTTATGAACAGTGAGTTCACTGATTATATATCACATACAAATTACTGTTTTTTGAAAGTAAGTACAATGATTATATATTACATACACATTACTGTTTTATGAACAGTAAGTTCAGTGATTATATATCACATGCACATCACTGTTATATGAACAGTAAGTACAATTATTATATATCACATACACATTACTGTTTTATGAACAGTAAGTTTAATGATTATATATCGCATACACATCACTGTTTTATGAGCAGTAAGTTCAATGATTATATATCATATACACATCACTTTTTTATGAACAGTAAGTTCAGTGAGTATATATCACATACACATCACTGCTTTATGAACAGTAAGTACAATGATTATATATCATATACTCCTCCCCATTTTATGGACAATAATTTCAATTATTATATATCGCATACACATCACTGTTTTATGAATAGTAAGTTCAATGATTATATATCACATACACATCACTGTTTTATGAACAGTAATTTCAATGATTATATATCACATACACAACACTGTTTCATTTACAGTAAGTTCAATGATTAGATATCACTTACACATCACTGTTTTATGAACAGTAAGTTCACCGATTATACATCACATACACATCACTGTTTTATGAACAGTAACTACAATGATTATATATCACAAACACATCAATGTTTTATGAACAATAAGTACAATGTTTATATATCCCATACACATCACTGTTTTATGAACAGTAAGTTCACTAATTATGTATCACATACACATCACTGTTTTATGAACAGTAAGTTCACTGATTATATATCACATACACCACTGTTTTATGAACAGTAAGTTCAGTGATTATATATCACATACACATCACTGTTTTATGAACAGTAAGTTCACTGATTATATATCACATACACATCACTGTTTATGACGGTACGTTCAATGATTATATATCACATACACATCACTGTTTTTGAACAGTAAGTTCAGTGGTTCTATATCACATGCACATCACTGTTTTATGAACAGTAAGTACAATGATTATATATTACATACACATTACTGTTTTATGAGCAGTAAGTTCAATGATTATATATAACATACACATCACTGTTTTATGAGCAGTAAGTACAATGATTACATAACGCATACACATCACTGTTTTATGAATAGTAAGTACAATTATTATATATCTCATATGCATCACTGTTTTATGAGCAGTAAGTTTGCTGATTATATATCACATACGCATCACTGTTTTATGAACAGTAAGTACAATGATTATATATCACATACACATTACTGTTTTATTAACAGTAAGTTCAATGATTATATATCACATGCACATCACTGTTTTATGAACAGTAAGTACAATGATTATATATCACATACACATCACTGTTTATGACGGTAAGTTCAATGATTATATATCACATACACATCACTGTTTTTGAACAGTAAGTTCAGTGGTTCTATATCACATGCACATCACTGTTTTATGAACAGTAAGTACAATGATTATATATTACATACACATTACTGTTTTATGAGCAGTAAGTTCAATGATTATATATAACATACACATCACTGTTTTATGAGCAGTAAGTACAATGATTACATAACACATACACATCACTGTTTTATGAATAGTAAGTACAATTATTATATATCTCATATGCATCACTGTTTTATGAGCAGTAAGTTTGCTGATTATATATCACATACGCATCACTGTTTTATGAACAGTAAGTACAATGATTATATATCACATACACATTACTGTTTTATTAACAGTAAGTTCAATGATTATATATCACATGCACATCACTGTTTTATGAACAGTAAGTTCACTGATTATATATCACATGCACATCACTGTTTTATGAACAGTAAGTACAATGATTATATATCACATACACATTACTGTTTTATTAACAGTAAGTTCAATGATTATATATCACATACACATCATTGTTTTATGAGCAGTACGTTCAATGATTATATATCATAAAACATCACTTTTTTATGAACAGTAAGTTCAGTGATTATATATCACATTCACATCACTGCTTTATGAACAGTAAGTACAATGATTATATATTATATACTCCTCCCATTTTATGGACAATAATTTCAATTATTATATATCACATACACATTACTGTTTTATTAACAGTAAGTTCAATAATAATATATCACATAACCATCACTGTTTTATGAACAGTAAGTTCAATGATTATATATCACATACACATCACTGTTTTATGAACAGTAATTTCAATGATTATATATCACATACACATCTCTGTTTTATGAACAGTAAGTTCAATAATTATATATCACTTACACATTACTGTTTTATGAACAGTAAGTTCAATGATTATATATCACATAACCATCACTGTTTTATGAACAGTAAGTTCAATGATTATATATCACATACACATCACTGTTTATGACTGTAAGTTCAATGATTATATATCACATACGCATCACTGTTTTATGAACAGAAAGTTCACTGATTATACATCACATACACATCACTGTTTTATGAACAGTAAGTACAATGATTATATATCACAAACACATCACTGTTTTATGAACAGTAAGTTCACCGATTATATATCACATACACATCACTGTTTTATGAACAGGAAGTGCAATGATTATATATCACATACACATTACTGTTTTATGAACAGTAAGTTCAATGATTATATATCACATACACATTACTGTTTTATTTACAGTAAGTTTGGTGATTATATATCACATGCACATCACTGTTTTATGAAGAGTAACTACAATTATTATATTTCACAAACACACCACTGTTTTATGAACAGTAAGTTCAATGATTATATATCACATAACCATCACTGTTTTATGAACAGTAAGTACAATGATTATATATCACATACACATTACTGTTTTATTAACAGTAAGTTCAATGATTATATATCACATGCACATCACTGTTTTATGAACAGTAAGTTCACTGATTATATATCACATGCACATCACTGTTTTATGAACAGTAAGTACAATGATTATATATCACATACACATTACTGTTTTATTAACAGTAAGTTCAATGATTATATATCACATACACATCATTGTTTTATGAGCAGTACGTTCAATGATTATATATCATAAAACATCACTTTTTTATGAACAGTAAGTTCAGTGATTATATATCACATTCACATCACTGCTTTATGAACAGTAAGTACAATGATTATATATTATATACTCCTCCCCATTTTATGGACAATAATTTCAATTATTATATATCACATACACATTACTGTTTTATTAACAGTAAGTTCAATGATAATATATCACATAACCATCACTGTTTTATGAACAGTAAGTTCAATGATTATATATCACATACACATCACTGTTTTATGAACAGTAATTTCAATGATTATATATCACATACACATCTCTGTTTTATGAACAGTAAGTTCAATAATTATATATCACTTACACATTACTGTTTTATGAACAGTAAGTTCAATGATTATATATCACATAACCATCACTGTTTTATGAACAGTAAGTTCAATGATTATATATCACATACACATCACTGTTTATGACTGTAAGTTCAATGATTATATATCACATACGCATCACTGTTTTATGAACAGAAAGTTCACTGATTATACATCACATACACATCACTGTTTTATGAACAGTAAGTACAATGATTATATATCACAAACACATCACTGTTTTATGAACAGGAAGTTCACTGATTATATATCACATACACATCACTGTTTTATGAACAGGAAGTGCAATGATTATATATCACATACACATTACTGTTTTATGAACAGTAAGTTCAATGATTATATATCACATACACATTACTGTTTTATTTACAGTAAGTTTGGTGATTATATATCACATGCACATCACTGTTTTATGAAGAGTAACTACAATTATTATATTTCACAAACACACCACTGTTTTATGAACAGTAAGTTCACTGATTATACATCACATACACATCACTGTTTTATGAAGAGTAACTACAATGATTATATATCACAAACACATCAATGTTTTATGAACAGGAAGTACAATGGTTATATATCACATACGCATTACTGTTTTATGAACAGTAAGTTCAGTGATTATATATCACATGCACATCACTGTTTTATGAACAGTAAGTTCATTGATTATATATCACAAACACATCACTGTTTTATTAACAGTAAGTTCAGTGATTATGCAGGGAACTCTCATTTCCAGTACTTACATCAACCAGTTCATTATTTCTGCCAGTACCCTCGGCTTGTGTGAAAAATGAGATGGGATGCACATTGTGAATTAAGAGACTTTCCTTTCAACTTTTCTCCTTCTCCTTCACAAATCAGTTAATTTCCTGCAAGACTATGGCTATTGCCCCTGACCACTTGTCATTTTTCACAGTATTTCCTGTCTTCACTCTCAAGCAAAACTCCAAGGAATTTACATTAAGTACAGCTGTCTGTTTTCTGTATCTGAAAGCATTTCTAACAGAGTACTGTATTCTTCGATCCAGATGTGCTAATTACAATTACAGGCAGTTCATACTCACTAATAAATCAGCTGAGTGAATATTAGATGTCATGATCAGATGATGCAATCAATCTGAAATGGCTCTGCCCTGAATTGGCTCAAAGCTATAGTTTCACAAGGAGCCGAGTAGCTGGTGGGTGGTCCAGTCTCATAAATCAAATTACTGAGTGGAACATCTTATGTTCTTACCACTTGCACGGTGGACAGTAAGGATCAGCTTCCTTGCTATCCAGGTGCCAGACAGGAGTATCATCTATTTAAATAACTTGGTCACATTTCTTTGAAAACAATTTCCTTGTGCTCTAGTTAAACAGTCCCCCTCCCATATTAAAATGTTAGCCTCCTGTTTTCATCTGTCTTTTTGTTTCAGGTAGTACTATTTTGTACTATTGTGATGAATGAAGTACTTACAAATGTTATATTATGCTAGGTGTTCTACTAATAAGCAAAACGCAACTGGACATTCTTTGAATGACTGAGTTTCTGTGGTCAACCTGTGCCAGTCATCCAAAGGCAAATAGATGAACTGAACTGGAGGAAGGGGAGGAGAACGCATCACAAAGAATAAGGAGGAGGGAAGAGGGAGGAGATCAGAAAGGAGGAGCTTAGGATGAATCATCACTTGGAAGGTGTTAGCAAAGGAAACATGTCTACTATATAGCTTTTAGCCAATATAGGAATTTGAGAAGTAGTAGAAGTAGAGGATAATGCAATCCATTGTAGAACTGCACTCTATAGCTCTCTATGGTGGTTCAGTGTGTGCCATATATATATATACATATATATATATACATATATATATATATATATACATATATATATATATATATATATATATATATATATATATATATATATATATATATATATATATATATTCATATATGTGTGTGTGTGTGTGTATATATATATATATATATATATATATATATATATATATATATATACACACACACACACACACACACACACACACACACTCACACACACACACACATATTTACCACAGAAGTATATATACTATAACCTCCTGTTCTTGCCCTGCCCTCTTATATGTTTTGCATGTCTGTTTTTTGTAGTTGATTTCTATAAGTCAGGTTATTAGTATGGAGGACTAATGCTTCAGTACAGTAAGGTGTCATTTTCTATAGAGTAGGGTTTTGTTTTCTCATCACCCATTTTCTACTGTGTGAAAAAACAGGTCAGTGGACTATTCATCTGACTTCACCATGACTATATCTTCTTCTCTGGCTAAGAACATTATTTAGTAAATAAATAACTGGTAAGTATATACACCTGCCCATTGCTGTGGTGTATGCTTTGACTTTTTGGTCCTCTGTTAATTTTTTTTTTTGTCACTTTGTACAGAATTCTTCATCAAAGTAGTTGAGAGGTATGGTGCAGATCAAATTTCTCAACTTCATTGCACAAGATTTCCAGACAATCAAAAGATAAGGAGGAACAAAGGAAAAAACTCAGAGATATTTTTTTCAGTTTTAGTTTATTTAACTGAAAAAAGTTAATAGGAAAACAAGTTTTCCCTCCACGTGCATTTTCTGAACAGTAATAAGTAAGAAACTATAAAATTTGTCTTGAGCATAATCTTCATTAATTTAACACAAAATTGAATAATGTATGAGTGTCAGGGCAAAAAAAATGAAAAAAAAAGAGTCAGACTTGGGGATATTATAAAAAAATTTGAGTAGTTGAGAAGTATGCACTTCACCAAGTTGCTGTTTTCTCAAACACTCTACCCCCCCTCCCCACACCGGGGCACGTCTTTCCAAAGATGGTGAGAGAGGAGAGAAGCACCAATATGTGCTGCCACACTTCCTAGGGTAAAGTTTGCCCTACCATAGTAAGGCACCACTTCTTGTGTTTTATCCACTTTCAGGACTTTGTGTATTGGCAAACTTGCCTGCTGTATATGACTCACTCATGCATATCCATTTGGGCCATAGCTCACTGGGGAATTACACCTCAGTGAACCACAGTGGAACCGTTTCTGTCCCTATACCTTCTTTCTTCAAAACTGTTATATTTATTTATTTATTTAATGTTTGTTGACCAGGAAAGTCTGACTGGGCACATGTTTTATTTGAGAGGAGACTTGGGGGGGGGGAGATTCCCAAACCGAATAAAGACTGGTACAAATAACATATATACAATGCGTAAGCTCATACAGTAGTGGTGCAGACAAGGACTACAAGAAAAAGAGATATCCAAGAACAGACAGAACAGTTGACTATACAAGAGATGCATGATGGGAAGTAGATAGTTTTGTTTATATAGGTATGAATAACTAAGAGAGAAATAATATTAGAGTAGGATGTAGTAGAGAAGGTCAGAAAGAAAGAGAAGAAAAGATTACACATAGAGGAATACACAGGGATCTAGAGAGAGAGCGTACAAGGCAGGAAGTAGACGGGAAGTAGAGTGTTAAGTTAAGTTCTGTGTTAAGCTATTTTACTCTTCAGTCATTTTGTCTTCTAGCTGTCCACATTTGCTCCAGTGCCATTTTTGTCTTGCAAATGTATGCTGCAAATGCCTTATCAATCCATCCATAACTCCTTTATCCTACCGTTCTCTTATCAACATTCATAAATAAATACAAGTACTGCACTCCAGCACCTGATGAGGTTGGCCCATTTTATCCCACCTTAATTATGACTCTGCAACAGCAGTTCAATAGGACACATTTGTCTTAGCACAAACAGTTTAAAAATTCCCGAAATTATTGTTAAATTTCAATGTCCACAGTAATAAATAGGTGAGATTCAGCCACATCTCTGGATATGTATTGCTCTGACTATTCTAAAATGGTCAAGTTGTGCAGTACAGAGTTAAGGTAAATCATACACATAAATCATAAGAATAGCTTTTAAATATGTTATGCGTACAACAGAACCATCCTATGCAAACACATAAATATGCACATGGATGCTAATTAAAGATGGAGTTCCAAATATTTGTACACCAATTGACTAAAATTTACCCATGAAAAATAATGAGGCATGCCTAAAAATTATTTGTGTGCATGTATCATCAATGTCTGTCTACATCAGATGTATAGATCATGATCAGAGCTGTCTATGAAGGCTGATAGAGTTAGAGGACAGAACACACAGGGAAAACCTGAGATTTTCTGCTGTACAAGAAAAAACTAGAAGGACCAGAATATATTAATTTTACGACACCACAAATAAGCATCTGGACTGATATTCCACAACAGGATTTGTTAATTGAAAGGACACACCGTGTGTGTGCTCTAAACCTGCCAATGAGAAGGCAACCAAGACCTGTATTAGTAAAGATGCAATCATATGAGTAGAAAGAGTTGATCCTGGCAAAATCATGGCAGAAGGGCAAAATATTAAAATTAGAGTTAGTTGAGTGCTTGTGGAAAATGATCATTCATGGTACACCAGGCAGATGGGAAACAAATTTATTCTATAAATCAAGGAATGTAAAGAGGAAGATATTAGATTCAAGCTATTGTAGCTGAAGCTGTTGTAGCTGGCCATCTTAAAAATATTTTTTTCCTGGAGGACCAAAGTCATTTTTGATGCAGAACATGCTAAGGAAGAAATACAAAAGTGTGTCCAACAAAAAGTCAGCCAACAAACAGAAGGGTACTCTTTCTGATAATTAAGCTCATAGAGACACTTTGCCTGTGAAACATTGTCCAGTGTTTCAAAGAAAAATGTTTGAGAGACAGGAGTGGAGTATAAGAATAAGGAGTTCCCTGGACATGAAGCAGACTTTGGATTTGGAAGAGGAGATGAATAGGAAGAAGACCAGAAACATTGAAATTAGTGAATAAACATGATGTTATAAAGCATCAATCATATTTATAAAATATGGGTTTGCAAGAAAAAGTGGAAAGATTTGATTTTTGTTGACTTTGTTACACTTGTGGTGAACTGAAAAGCATATACAACAGTTCAAGTCATTAATGTTTGGAAGGGCACTAAAAGGAAAGGGGAAAAGTTACTGTAAGTAAAACAATGTTTGTTCTTAACAGTATTTGGATAAAACATTGCATGGTATACATTGCATGTTATATAGTAAAGCATTTTACGTTATTGCTGTATGTGATAAAGATAATTAAGCAAGTGTCTTTTTTCATCATTTTTAAGTATAAGAAATGTAGGCATTACAATGTAAAAAGAGAAGAAAGACTGGAGAAAAGCATGTTTAACTTAATATTCTATAATCTTGATTTGCTGAGTTGGGGATAAGGTGTAAAACTGCACAGAATATAATATATCTAGAGTTTATATGCTTTCTCTTACTTTTGCATAGGTTAAGTGTCTGGATTAAGGCACTTGACTTAATCTAATAAATCAAATAAAAGCCAAATCATGTTTTAAAGGCTAGAAGTTAATTTTTTTTGAGAAATACAAGCTGTTTTTCACATCTAGGAGGGGGGAAAGGATAAGACAAGTATAGACAGCAATTAGTGTAAGTAGGAACATAGGCTGTAAAATGCATCTTAGCATGGAGAACCTTAATTTTAGGTTAGGTTGTGCCTGTAAGTATAGATGTCAATTTGGGACACTTGTTCCTATCAGGAGGGTTAAACTTTGAAGATATACATCATTTTGTGTGTTTGTTTTAAGTTAATAGATTATGGGGTGTATGTGGTGTGTTAATAGGTTATGGGAGGGTTCTGGAGATTTTTGTTTTGTTTGGGGGTATTCTTTAAAACAAAAAGTCTTATAATATGTGATATAGGTTCAAATGGAGATAACAAGAAACAACTGTATAAAAGAACAGTCTGCTAAACATTAATGGGTGCATGTAACACAAAAGCTGGAAATAGACTGAAAGCTGTCATACATGATAGGTGGGAATAATAACTTCTTATAATAATTATTACACTGTATTATATCTATATTATTATGGAATGTTAATGGCCTCACAGATATAGACAAAAAGGAAAGAGTATTAAATTATATTAAGAAATGCAGAGTACAAATGGCAACACTATAGGAGACACACTTGGAAAGAAATGAGCACATAAATTTAATAAAGAAAGGATTTCAGGAGGGATGTTCAGCAAAGTACCAGGGACAATGGAAAAGGATAGCACTTATACTAATTGCTAGAGGAGCTCCAATAGTAATAATAATGCTAGAGTTGTAGTAGAAAGGGGTTACTGACAAGGGAAGAGAAGTACCCTGGCATATATTTATATTCCCTCCTAAAACTGCATTTATGGAGCTTAAGCAAAATTTTCAGAGAAATAATCAGCTTTCAGCAGAAAATATTACTAATAGGTGGGGACTGGAATTTGATTTGTAACAGTGAGGATGCATCTACTGACCAAGAAGGTAAATTATAACAAAATAATGTAAATTTCTGAAAAAATATATGAAAATATTTGGTAAGGAAATGTGAATTCCATAGTAGGAACTCAGAGAGAATTTAAATATTATTCCCCAAGGTGCAAATCAACCAAAATACACCAACTAAAAAATAAAGAACAACTTAGGCTCCTAAAATCCTTCTGCTTTATTTCAATAAGGTAAAATTCATGAAATAAAAGTCTAATAAGCACTTTTGTCTCGATTTATAAAAGCATTGAGATTTCTTCAGATAATACAGATCTTGTGATCAGTGCTTTTATATCAGCTGATCATGTTCAAATCCATTTGGAGCCAAAACTTTTAAAGGGCTAGTACTATAAAGGCACTGTTCATCTGTTATATGCCCTTAACTTCAGTATACTATTAATAGAGATATATTGATTTAACTCTGGTGGCATAGAAGCATCCAATAATAATTGCCACCATAATTCTCGAGTTTCCAGTATTATACTCCATGCACCACCTCTGGCATCAATGTTAACTTATTCAAGCACAGCAAAATGAAAATGATGATCACTACATCTTTCAGTTTGGTGATATAGCACATATGCTGTCTTTTTCCTAATAATATTATAAACTTGTTCATATATTCAGTGATTTAGCTTTCGCTCTGTTTTTCCTATATAATAGGCAGAGCATTTCATGCAAAGCACCACATGAATAACTCGAGATGTTTGGCAGTTATAGTTCCCTTGTATTTTAAAAGTTTTAAAAGTTTTTTCTACAATATTAACCTCACTTCATGTGTGTATATAGACACATTGTAAGCACGATATACACTTGCTCAATTTTCCTTGTATTTTCCAACTAAAATTAGCACAATTATTGAAAATATTTTTAAAACTTTGTCCTTTTTATAGATAATTTTGGGGCATGCTCCTAATCAATTGTATGTATATCTCAATCCTATTTGAACAGATTCCAGTTCTCCTGTAAGTGTCTTTCAATATCACCACTGTCCCTGGAAAATGTAATAAATCCAATTCTACTCATATCCATTTATCTATCTTCTGAAACAGAATATATTTGTATATATCCACTTGCTCTAGTCATACCATCACTCTCAATATCACCTACTTGAATATTCACTTCTATGTTTTGTTGTATGCAGCCAGATTTTAATACAGGGGCAAAATGGCCAGTTTTCCATTTTCTGATGACTTCCTGTTTTACTGCTTGAATTAAGGAATCAGGATATCCTCTATTTAGAAACATTCTCTCCAAATGGTCACATTCAAGAATAAAGTCTTTTAATTCTGACATCATTCTGGCAGCTCTCACCATTTGCCCCTTAATGGCTGCTTTCTTCTGATGATGTAGATTACTACTATCATAGTGCAATAGACAATTTAAATACATGGACTTTCTAGATATTTTTGAAAGCAATATATTCCTTTCCACTTATTTAGACAATTGGACATCTAAATATGAGATGGTATTCTTATTCACAGGACATCTGAATGAAAAGAAAGTTGTACTTATATTTATATAATTCAGAAATTCAGAAATAATTTCCTCAGGACTTGTCCACACGATAAACAAATCATCAAAAATTCAAGTGTAGATCTTAATATACTGATAGAAGCTGCTAGTATATACATATTGTTTTTCCTAATAGGCCATAATTGGCATAAAATGGTCCAAAAACAATCCCCTTCACCCTTCCTGACTGCTGCTTAAACAAATTACCATAATAAATGAAATTATTATGCAAAACTAATTCTAATAAAGCAAACTATTGACTGTGTCTTGTGGTATTTTCAAATGAAATCCCAAATAATCAGCAAACCATACTTGTCCAGTATTATGAGGGATCCTACTATGCAGATCTTTAATAGCCACTGTTATGAATACTCCAGACATAAAATCTACTATTTTATTAATCTCCGACAGAAAAGCCCTTGAATCCTTACATAAAGATGGTATATTAGCCATAACTGATTTCAACTTAATATCTATATACTTGGTTATAGGGCTGCTTTTAGAATTAGTAGCATCCAATCTAGGTCGAAATAGTAGGTTTTGAATAGACTTATGCAGTTTTGGTAACCTAAGTTACTACACCATCCAAGGGCTACACTAGACATAAATTGTATTTCACAGGAACATGTGCATATAATTGAAAGCTTTAACACATCCAGTAACTATTTCAAATTATGCTCCAGTAACAACTAAGATACAAATGCAGGGTAACAAACATTCTATCCTATCTATGAAGATCTGAGTTTTTCTGAAAAAAAGTGCTTACTCTGTTATAAGTAACCAAGTACAGCATAAGGTTCTCACACCCTATTATAGCTTTTCCTGACAGTTTTGGGAAGGAAGAAAAGATGTTTCAGAGACGGCTGGGTGAGCAGTAGTAGGAAGCTGTAAGCAATCACTTCCCATTGGTCCAATCTGCCTCAAGTGACTGATGCTTGAGGCAGAATCAGAAGCAGTCATGAAAGACAACACCAGTTGTATAAAGGAAGGTGCAATACTGCAGGAGGGGATAGATAATTATTTATTTACTTAATAATACTCTGGCTGTTGAAAGTAGTTGCTCTATCCATTTCAATTATGCCATTGCCAGAGAGGTAAGTCTTTACACTTCTGCCACTGCACATTTTAGGCACTCATTAAAAAATGTAATGTAGGAAACTGGTACTCTTGCATTTTTATGTTTCCAGGTCAGTAAAGTAACATCAATGTAGTGCCACTCTTTCTTTGTAGTTTAGATTTAACAACAAGCCCATCTCGTACTGTTTGTCAGTGAAATGGAGCACACATGAATGCAAAACATGTTTGTTCAAATATTATTTGCTTTAATATCTCCATTTTTATGACATATTACAAGAAGTGAAATGAGAGGCACAAAATAAAGGCTTGGATGTTGCATAATGGCATTTTTTGAAGTGGTAGTTCATTGCATGGTATATCTGAAGTAATTACATGTTTATAGTTTAAAGCATGATATTCTGTATGGGGGTGCACCACACACCCTACATGAGTGTTTTCATCTATAGTAAGTTAATACTGTGTGTATTGTGTGTGTGTGTGTGTGTGTGTGTGTGTGTGTGTGTGTGTGTGTGTGTGTGTGTGTGTGTGTGTGTGTGTGTGTGTGTGTGTGTGTCTGTGTGTGTGTGTGTGTGTGAGAGTGTGTGTGTGGTTGTATAGGTTCATAGGTGGTTATAAGGCTATCGATCTGAAAACATTAATAAGCCTAGCCATGTGTACCCAGTATAATGCTACAGAAACCCAGTATAAAGGATCTTGCCCAGACTCAAGATCTTAGTTAGCAACAACTGCCCATATCTAAGAGGGTCATAACTGAAATCCTCTGCAAGAATTTGTAGTTTCACATCTGGTCATCCAGGCTATGCTTAAACAGGGTCATAGAGGGGCTCTGTTTGATGTGAATTGGTAACCTATTCCAGAGGAGCAGCAGCCTCTAAGAGACATATCTGTCTGTCCGGCAGGTACTGTTTATGTCACAGGCCAGGTTAAGGTCCCTGGAGCAGGTGACCCTTGTCCCATGTGACTTGCAGATGTGCAGCATTTCCATTAGATATGGATCCAAGATTGCTCTGTAGGCCAGGCACAATCTCTAAGTAGTCTGTATGCTACTAAGTACAGTGACAGTGACTCCAGTCTGTCAATGTATGACATGTGTTGGACACCCTGAATTTTCTTGATTAGAAATCTCTGAGGTCTGTAAAGTTGTTGCAGGTGCCTAGTAAGGTACATACCAAAGGGAAAATTGTACTCAGTTATTGGCATGATGAGGGTCGAGTACAGAGTAGTTACGACTACTTTTGCTCTTGAGGCAATGCCTTTGTTAATAAGGTGTGCAACGTAGAATGCTTTCCTTACCACAGTAGACACATGGTGGTCAAAGTTTAAGCTACTGTCAACTTGCATTCCAAAATCTCTCACTACTGAAATGTTACTTACGGTATTATTTATTTATTTATTTATTGCCATTTGTTAACCGGGTTTGTCCAACTGGGCTTGTGGCCCATTTTCAGTGGAGACCCGAGGAGAAAAGCTCCAGTAATACATTTTAAAACAAGTACAATTTTAAACAATATCGATATAATAGCAGTTATAGCAAAACGATTCACATATGTTGGGATATATGCATAAAGTTAAAGTTGCATTAAAAAGAAGCTAAGTAACAATTTTACATTGATACAGTTCAATAGGTCAACAATTAACATTTTTTGTTTGTATAAAATTGTGCAAATGCATAGTAGACACATTGGAGAGAGAGGTGTAATGAGGTACTAAGTATGGTCCTTTTGAGGGTACATAAAGGGAAGGAAGACTAGGTAGGGTCATGGCATGGGCAGGTTCTGGTATTGAGAAAATAAACTTTTAGTTAATTTTTAAAGTGTGAGGTGTGGGAGATTGAACGTAAGTCAAGGGGAAGTTTGTTCCAAGCATGGGCAAGGGAGTGTTTGTAGAGTAGTTTGCCTACTAACCTTTTTGGGTGGTAAATATCAAGTAATTGTTGGTTAGAAGTATGGAGGGTCCGGGATGGGATGTAGATGGAGACTAAGGAAGATAGAGATGGACAGAAGGAGGGTTTATATGATAGTTTGCAAGGATATTGTTTTTACTGAAGGGGATGATAATGCATTTTTTAGAATCGAGTTTGAGTCCATGGCTTTGGCATCAATCACTGCTTTGTGTAAGCCCCTGTTGAAGAATATTGACATTCTTTGGGGATTCAATGATTGCACCTAATTTACAGTCATCAGCAAAAATAGTCAGCCACAGGCCCTCTGTTTTGGCCTGAACTTCTGAGAAGTATTTCCAAACAACAGGGGGCCCAGCACTGGCCCCTGTGGAACTCCACTGCTGAAAGGTCTGCTGGTTGAGGTAAAGTCCCCAACTTTGACTGAGTGTGATTTGTTGGTGAGCCAGTTAGCAATCCACCTGACAACATAAGGGTTGATATTCAACTGCGAGAATTTCTCAATGATGCATGGCTAAGTCAAGGTGGTCTGTATGTACAGATTTGCCTCCATCTATGGCTCTGATGATGTTTTCAAAGAAGTCCACCAGGTTTAACAGGCATGACCTGCATTTGACAAAATGAAACTGTGTCGGATCAAGGGTTTTATCACTTACATCCTTGTTTATAAGGTCCAAGATCATTTGCTCCATGGCCTTACAGATAAGGCTGGTTAAGCTTATGGGTCTATCATTCCCAGGGTCTGTTGTTGTACCTCTTTTATGAAAGGGGATGATGTTTGCTGTTTTCCATTCATCAGGGACAAAACCAGTACTCAGACGCTGGTTGAAGAGAGTGTCTAATGGAGTTGTTAACTCATGTTTTAGACTATTTAAAACGCAACTGAGATGCCATCCAGTCCCATAGAGGCTGTGTTTTTGGCCTTAGAGAGTGCATTAATGACTTGCTCATTGGAGATGTATGATGGGGGGAGATGTAGAGGCAATGCTTTGTGGAATTTTAGGAGGGGACAGAGGGGTGAAATTTTCACCAATCCTGTCAGTTAATACATTAGCTATTTTCGCTGGATAAGTGTGTGTGATGTCATTCACAGCTAGTTCAGCACATATCTGGGTCCTACCTTTTAGGTTACATATATAGCTGAAAAATGCCTTATGGTTATCCTTAGCTATGGTTGCAAATGTTTTCGAAGTTGCCCTTAGAGAATTTTACCAGTTGTCTTATTTGTTTGTTCTAGCAGAGAAGGGTATTCTTCCAGTGTTGGGATTGCTCTTTATTTATTCTTGGACAGCAACTTCTTCCTCTTGGTGTATAACTTATTAATGCTAGACGTCCACCAGGGAGGCTTGTTTTTTTCTTGAGGATCTTGTATTGATCCTACCAGTTACAGCTGTGTCAATACATTTGTATAAGTGTTTGTACAGGGAATTTGTGCATACCTTAGTATAGTTGTCAATGCCATCTGTGGGAATAAGAGCATATAAGTTATTTATGCCATCCCTTAGGAGGATATAATTAGCTTTAGTGAAATTTTTTAGATTGATTTAATCTAACAAGAGTTCAGGTGTTAAAGCTGCTTAAATTGGACAGATTTCTGATCAGATATAACCAGTGAGGGTCCTATACCTGTGGTGGTGCAGTGGTCACCCATGTTGGTGAGGACCAGGTTGAGAATATTTGATCCCCTTGCGGAGGTGCATGCTATTTGTTCCAGGGCACTAATGTTAACAAAGTCCAGGAACCTTTGTGCGAGCATGTTGGTACTCATGTAAGTTTCCCAGTCAATGGAGGGATAGTTAAAATTGACCATGACTAGAGTGTTTGGTTGCAATTTGATTGACTCATTTAGGTTCAAATAAGCAGTATGGATATCTTAGTTCATTGAAGGAAGCCTGTAGCTAACAATGACTTGAAGGGGGTCTTACCAACAGTTGTTCAATTTGGAGTAACTCCAAGGAGTATTCCTGTCTAATCAGTCTAGAGGTGTATTTATCTTTGATAAAGATAGACACTCCCCCCGCCTTTGGTTCTCACACAATCATTTTGTGGTCTGAAAGTGTGGAAGGCATTGTTGCCTTGCAAGGCCAGGATACTCTCTGCAGCCCTGAACCAAGTTTCTGTGATTGCTCAGACATCAATATCCTCCAGGGGAGGAATGCCTCCAGAGAGCACAGTTTCTTAAATTCCTAGTGTTTAGCAGCATAACCCTTAATTTATTTGTGAGAGATATTTTAACTTTGGAAATTTTGTTCTAGAGACTTTGCCTAAAAAAGGCCGCATGAAGGAGGCAAGTACCTTAGCCAGTAACCGAAAGCCTAAAGGTGACAGGTGAAAACCATCTCTGGCAAAGCAGCGTGGTCTACCAACCATGTCATCCCAGGCTGACAGGAACTGGATCCCCTTAGAATGACACCAGAAACTAAACCAATTGTTGAAGGCAATCATTTTTTGTTTATATTGTGGTATCATCCTAGGTGAGGGTAGAATGCTGCTCAAGGTTAGGGACATACCTGCTGGGACACATATTCAATCATGTCCTTCTTCATATAGTCCAGTGAGGAACATTTCAAGTCATTCACACCAACATGAACTATGACAAAGTCATAACTGTACCTGTTGTTGAGAGACTTAAGAGCATGTGTGATCTGATGGATCCTGGTACCCAATAGACAGCTGACCATAATCTTCTTCTTGTCCTGGCTGCTTAGTAGGACATCTGTGTGTTTCACAATGGAGTCACTTATGACTAAAAAATTTGGTTCAGATGTGCTTTGCCTTAGTAGCTTATTTGGTGAGACACTGGTGCTTGTGTTTTTATGTGTCTTGAGTGCTGTAGGTGCTGTATTAGGTGTAGCATGTTCGTGTTTGGAAGGTTCCTGGTGAGTACCTCCGTATATGATGGTTTATGTATTGAGAGCATGGTTTGGGTAGGCGGTGTAGTATGTGGGCTGACAACCTGTTCAGTGTTACTATTTTGTGCGTGAGAGAGTAAGGATTACCAATTCTTAGTGTAGCTGCAGCTCTCACAAATTGTACTTGGGTGATTTAGGAGTAAAGTGTTGTCGGTGTACATGAGGCAGTTGCTACACTGCCTAAAGATACCCATGTCAATTCAGCTGGTAGGAGAAATGGAAAAAACCAACCATCCATAATGCTAGGTTAAATCCTGTTTTCACAGTGGGGAGAGAAAATGGAGGGGTGTGGTATAAATGGGTGCTCTAAATGGGGTCTTTACTAATGGGATGCTTTATAAAGGGTCTATACCAACAATTGTGAGACAATGGAGAGAGTTTTCTGCAGAGGATTTAAAATGGAGAGATTTGCCTATATGCAAGTTCAGGGAGCCTAGTTTGCACATCACGCAAATGTGAGGCATTTATACCAGCAGGATGAAAGACTTTTCTAAAGTTAAACCCTTTGGCCAATAAGATAAAAACACAAAAGTTATGGATCAGTAGTTCCCACCTTGGATGGGTTGAATTTAGCTCCCTAGTTTCACTAGAGTTAAAAAAAACTCCCAATGTAAAAAACAGCTGGCTTTGAGCTCAAGTGCAGTATCAAATGCTTTAACACTGAAGTAAGAGTTCATGCAATTTCAAGAATCCTTGAAAATAAGTTCACTAACCCTGAGAAATGTTCACAACACACAAAACCTTTGCAAAGCAGATGAAGTTTCTTAAGTGCAGACTGAAAAACAGTGATAAATTCAAGAAAATAAATAAATGCAGCACATAATTGTTTAATATTTTACTTTTACCAGAAAGGCTCATCCAGACTCTGCTACACTTTGCTGTGAAGGAAAGGTTAGTTTGCTTATATTTTTTGTATTACTGTATTGCCTTTCTATATTTTGAATACTGTAGTTTGTTTTCTTTACCTTGTGTTTTGCTTGCATTCTGTTTTAACAGCATATTAAAACTTCAAAAGAGACCACAGCTCTCTGTTCTGAGTCAGGCAGAATTTTTTTCCCGCCTTCCCACCCATTTAAGTTGTCTTGTTAAATACCACTGTCTTTCTAGTTGCCCGCCTCTTATGTTAATCTGACCATATATCTCATTTCTCTCTACTTTCACTGGCTTATGTGAGTAATCACAAAATCATCATTTTTGAAATCCCACCCCTTCAATTATTTAAATTTATTGGCCATCCTACAGTATTTCATAGTACCAAATTACAAAAGTGACCACCCCTTTCAATCCATCTTGCTGTTTTAAAAATAGTAACTCTCCACTAAACCTTAACTTTTTAAATAGGTAAAACTCAAGTTACCTACTTTCACATCTAACTTCTCTAGTGCACACTGCAGAGTGCATTCTTTTCAATCTTACCTTTAAGCATCCCTGTGACTAGCACTTTCTCTAATACCTGCTGGAAAGCACTAGGAAGCCTTAAACTCATACAAACACTGAACTCTCCTTGTTAATAAGGAGAAATTAATAGTAGGCACTAAACAGCCTATAATTGCAAAGTACCTTGCTAAGGAAACAGCTCCTGTACTTTACAAAGAAAAAAAAAGCCCCAAACCAGGCATGTCCAAGGGTCAGCTTCCGGTGATTTCTCCTGTCCACCTGGTGAATCTGGGCATACTGGGGCAATGCAGCAATTGCCTCATGTACACAGACAACCCTCTCCTCCTACCACCCAACACTACAACCTGTGAGAGATGCACTTACATAGCCAAAATGGAAGCAAAGCTCTCTCCACCCAAGATTGTGCTAAACAGTCAAGAGGAGAAGGTTAACACCCACACTACACCTCAAGCAACACATAGCCCTTCTAAACCCGCACCACCAACACCCACATATAGCAACACTAAATCCACATATGCAGAGGCCCTTAACTGTAACCTGCCCAAGCAACAAAGACCTCTGAAGCTGAAACGCAAACAAACACCAATCACAACCAATGTGTCACATAGTTCACAACACCAGTGTGCCACCCAGCAACAGCCCCTAAGGCAAGACAATGTACCTAACACTTTAGTCATAGGTGACTCTATAGTCCGGCACACTGATGTCCCTCTCACCAGGTTGAATAAGGAGAAAATTACAGTCAGCTGCCTGTCGGGTGCCAGGATCCGCCACATAACGCATGCACTCAAGTCACTCAACAACAAGTACAAATATGACTCTGTCATTGTCCATGTTGGAGTGAATGACTTGAGACATACCTCCCTGGACTACATGAAAAGAGACATGGAAGAGCTCTCGGATCATGTGGCCCAGGCAGGTATGACCCTAGCCCTGAGTAGCATCCTGCCTTCGCCCAGAATGATACCACAATATAAGGATAAAATGATTGACTTCAACAATTGGCTAAGCTTATGGTGTCATTCAATGGGGATCCAGTATCTGTCTGCCTGGGATGACATGATTGACAGACCACGATGCTTTGCCAGAGATGGTCTGCACCTGTCGCCCTGGGATTCAGGTTACTGGCTAAGGCTCTTGCCACCCCTATAGTGCCTTTTTAGGCAAACTTCAAAGGACAAAACCACCACCGTAACAGGTACAAGCATGCAAAATCTGAAGGTAATGCTACTCAATGCTAGAAGTCTAAACCTCAAAATGCACTCTCTTGAGGCACTCCTAAAAATGGAGAACATCGATATCTGTGCAGTAACTGAGACCTGGTTCAAGGCTCCAGAGAGCACCCCTGCAATACCAGGCTACAACTCTTACCACACTTTTCGGCCACCAAACCAGGACCGAAACACTAAAGGTGGAGGAGTGTCAGTATTCACCAAGGATATTCACACCACCAGGCTAGTTGGCCAGCACAATGTGTCTGAAATTCTCCAAGTGCAACTAACACTAGGTAAGACTGCAATCCAAATTGTAGCTTGCTACAGATCCCCCACCATACCCCAAGATTCTCACTACACCTTTTTAAACATACTGGAAAATATTAAGATAGAACCAAACACCCAAATAAGGGTGATTTTAACTACCCTGCCATTAACTGGGAAAACTACTCATGTCCCAACACCTTTGCGCAATGGTTCTTGGAATTCATAAATTCCAACGCCCTGGATCAACTAATCCATAGTCCCACCAGGGGCTCCAATATCCTAGACCTGGTCATTACCAACATGGCAAATCAATGCTCCATACCTATGGTCACCCCCTCGTTAGTCAGGTCTGACCATAAGCTAACCACCCTTAACATCCTCATCCCACCCCCACCCCCCAGTAAAGAAACCACCATAAAAAACTTCTCCAAAGCCAACCTCATGCTACTCAAGTCAGAAGTGACAAACTTCATGACACCAATGCAGACGGGAACTGAAAGTTCAACTGCTGAATCCTACACTAAGGCACTGTACGAGCACATCCACTCATGCATGAATCGTGCCATCCCAAATAGAACCAAAATGCTCTCATCCAAAAAAAGGAAGCCAATCTGGTGGTCCCCTGCCATAAACAAACTTTACAACAAAAGGAAGAAACTTTTGCAGAAAAGAGGAAAATCCCAGGATGCAAAAAAACTCCCTTACTAGCCTCAGTAAGAAACTGAGATGCCTCATAAAATCCTCCAAAGCTAGTTATGAAAATAAAATTGCCAAAGATTCCAAAGACAACCACAAAGCATTCTATAACTATGTCAAGAATCTAAATGGCAATGCTCAGATCTGCTCTGAGCTAAAACAGAATGGCAATAAATATACTGATCCAAAGGATATTGCCAATATCCTGGCAGATCGATTCAGTGCCAACTTCACCCCTCTCACCCCTAAACAGCACATCTCAATACCGAAGATTGCCAAATTCCAGTAATAACGGCCACACAGGTACAAAACGCACTCTCTAAAGCCAAGAATACAGCATCCATGGGACCAGATGACATCCCGGCTGTGTACTACATGAACTACAATATGAACTGGCACCTCACCTAAGTGTCATGTTTAATCATAGCCTCACCTCAGGTTTTGTACCCACTGAGTGGCACTGAGCTACAGTTATCCCACTCCACAAGGGGGGATCCACCTTGGATCCCGAAACTACCGTCCCATCAGTCTGACAAGCCTTATCTGCAAGGCCATGGAGCGTATTATCATGGAACTTATAAACAAAGACATTGGCAACCTTCAAACACTGGACCCCACCCAGTTTGGGTTTGTGAAGGGCCGATCTTGTCTCCTGAACCTGATTGACTTCTTTGAATCAGTCTCCAGAGCCATGGGCAAGGGTAAGGTGGTCCACACAGCCTATCTAGACCTTGCCAAGGCCTTTGACACAATCCCCCACTCTGGAATCATAGATAAACTTACTAAGTTGGGTATTAATCCCTATGTCACCCAATGGGTTGCTAAATGGCTTACTGATAGAACCCACACTGTAAAAGTAGCCGACTCCAAATCCAGCTCCAGACAAGTGACAAGTGGAGTACCTCAGGGTTCAGTCCTGGGGCCACTCTTGTTTGGCATCTACTTCTCTGAAGTACAGGTCAACACTAAGGGACTCTGGCTAACAAAGTTTGCAGATGACTGCAAACTAGGAGCCATTATTGAATCCCCAAATGATGTGGATTCTCTACAAAAGGGCCTTACAGAAACAGATGCTTGGTGCCAGAGTCATGGGCTCAAGCTCAATGCCAAGAAATGTATTGTTATCCCCTTTGGGAAAAAACATGTATCCATGAATTACCATATAGGTGGCAGTACACTAAACACAGAAAGTGTGATAAGAGACTTAGGGACACAGGTGGACAGTGGTCTCACCTTTGATAACCACATCGCCACAACAGTCAGGAAATCCTTCTATGTGGCACACCTCATCACGAAGAGCTTTTCATCCAGAAAAAAGGAGGTCATTGTCCCACTGTACTCATCCCTCATTAGACCCATTATAGAATACAATGCCCCATTTGGTATGTACCTCTCAAGACATCTGCAACAGCTGGAAAAGCCTCAGAAATACCTCACTAAAAGAATCACAGGCCTAAAGCAGATGCCCTATGCTGACCGCCTTAAAAAACTCCAGCTATACTCTGTCGCATATCGTCTACTCAGAGGCTATCTCTGCTTAACATACAAGGCCATGTCAAACCCAGAGCTGTTGGACATGCTACACTTAAAGAAATCCCAATCCGTCAGAGCTACACGCCCAGGGATCTAAACCTTGTCATCACAATAAACAAAACATGCTGGAGGGATAGGTTCCTGACCCAGAGACTCCCCAGACTCTGGAATAGATTGCCCATACATGTCAAGCAGAGTGCCTCTTTGGACCTCTTCAAGAGGAACCTTGACGATTGGATGGGAGAAAGGAAATTCACCCCAGGGATCACTTCAGTCGCCCTGCTAGACAGGGGTCCAGGAAAGTAAATAATGTGGGAAGAAATAGCCAGGGAATTGTTATGGCTAGGCTTGTATAGGCCCTAGGGCTGATAGCCTAGTACCAACCTATGAACCTATATCACTGAAATAGTTAGTATATTTGTGTCTGTATAAAATAATAGCACACTTTTTTATCTGTGGGCACACAATATAGCTGGACAAATAACTAACTCTTCTAGGTAACAGTGAAAAAAACATAAACAAGTCATTTTCCAAAAATAAGGGCTATACCTAATCTAAAACAGTCCAGTAGGCCATGGGGCATGAGGTAGGGAGGGAGGGTTAGAGAGGATTATAGCATAAGTGAAGGGGTAGGGTGGGTGATAAAAGGGGTGTGACTTTGACCTCTCACAGACATGTTCAAAAGTGAACTGCATAGTTGCTAAGGCTGGCCCTGGTTCTGGTGTCCCCCCTCATGCTGTCTTTGGCCTACCTATATTGTAAAAAAAATGAGTTGTGCATAACAGCATATAATACCTAAAACAAGCTTGAGAACTCTGTATCTTCAGGGATGTCAACTTCCTGTTTTACATGTATAATTCCTTTGTCTATATGCCAGTCATACTCCAATCCTTCAGTTCTGTGTTCTTACATTTCCACTTTAATTGTCTTGGTTTTCTAAAGATAAAAAACAAGTAATCTGCGTGGTATCCCCAAAGTCTCAAAACAACCCACTAAAGTGTAGTGGGTCTAAAAACAAAACAGTGTAAGAAACTTCTCTGTGTGGAAGATTTTCAGTCCATATATTTCTAGTTAATCACTGTATATTAATCAGATCAGACAATAGTAGGAGAAGTAGCGAACGTAAACTCGTCAAGTCAAAAAGTAATAATAGAAAATATATAATTCTACAGCATTACTAAGTATTCGAAAGTAATCCAAGCAAGGCAGGCAGTCCGTTTCCAGTCAAAAATCCTTTATTAAGTACACAGACAAGCGATCCAAGTAAAACAAAAATAGAGTAATAATTTCCTCACAAGCTTTCTAAATATATATATACTTTTTATCAGGCATGGGAGTGGTTTATTGTGCTGTAAAACAAAGTGTTATTGGTACACATGTTAAATTCACATCCCTCCCCCCATCAGTGTGACATTCGAGCTGGTCCTGCCCTACCTAGTAGCTGTCATAATAATATATAGCCCTAATATACTTTAATGGTACATCTTATTTAACCAAATTATTAAGTAGATTATTATTAAGTCTGTAATTTTATCCAAGGCAGTATACTACATGGCTGGAAATATATCAACCTTAGTTCATTTTGTGATCAAAAATTATATATAAATATATATACATATACATTTTGCATGTAAAAATCAGTTTTTATTTTCATAACCTATTGTTAACAAAGATCGCTTTCGTCCTTCTAGACTTCTTCAGGTCTGTGTACAAGAACCATAAAAACCTATATAATTGCATAATTAGTTAGTATTGTTATTACCATCATTTTGAATAAAGTGGAAAAATAAATAAATAAATAAAAATAAGAAAAAATGTATGTATGATGATGGAAACAAAATATACACTTAAATTTCAAATGATTTAAAATGGTATTTAAAACCAATTTGTAGAAAAAAATAAAATAAAATACAATTAGTCATGTAAACAATGTGGCAATTTTCTAAGTTCTAGTGCACTTTTAATTGAACAGTAATAGTTTAGTCCAGGCTTTCTGAAGGAGTTCAGCTTTAATTGCCACATGAGTTCATGTTTCTCCAGAATATTTAGGATGTCTCCTTCAAGATCACCCATGTCTATGCGATCCAGGATCTGGAACTTAAAACCTGTGTGTCTTTTATGAAGAGAAAGGTGTTTGACTAGTGCATTATTTTTACATCCAGAGTGGATTTCTGACAGATGACATGAAATCCTTCGCTTGAGTTTATTTACAGTCTTGCCCACATAGAATGCATCACATTCATTGCACTGTGCCCTGTAAATTACTTTTTTAGTGTTACAGTCACCCCCTGCACTGGTTTTAATGATCTTCTTTAAATAAGGGCAATAAAAAATATCACCTTGCTGTATAAATATACAAAATGTACAATTAGTTTCACATCCTTTAGTGCTTTTCTCACATGGTCTAGGTTTAAATTCAACAAAACTTCTAATATTCCTGGCCTTCCTATAAACAAATGATGGGGCTTCACCTAAGATGTTAATCAGAAAAGGGTTTCCTGTGACAATGTCCCAGTTTTCTTCAATAATATTTTTGATACTGTGATAATCCAAAGTGTATGTCAGGATGCAGCTATTTTTGCATTTGTTATTCCCTGTGGAATTACGTAACATTTTTCTACTGGGGAGGTTGAGTGAAGGTGCTTCAGTCCTTTTCAGTTCTATAATGGGTTCCAGGATGTTTTTTAACATCTGACTTTCATAGCCTCTCACTAGAAAATCATTCTCTAAGTTGTTCAGGTTTCTCAAAAACGGCTCCATCTCTGTGGTAATTTGAGTTAATCTATATCTCATACAAATATCAATATGCCTTTTTATTTCTAGCATTGTTACTGCTTTCCATCTAAGTCTGTATACTTTTCCAAGTGTTGTGGTACCTAGCCATATCACTATGTATTTATATATATGTTGTAATAAATCAGCAATATTTCTTACGAAAATGATGAAAAGGAAACTCTCAGAAGTGAATGTATGTATCACTGATGAACACTCCTTCCTCAATAGGTTCATAGGTGTTCACTAGGTTAACAACCACAAGGGCCTTTTTATGCCTAGCCATGCATCCCAGATAACAATCCTGGTGCCCTAGATAAGTGTAATCAGGGGCTTAGGAGATGAAACATCTACAAGCTGGGGCCTGGCAGACAATTTATAGGCTGCTTGTGTCTATTAGAGACACAGGTGCAAAATCGAGGATGAAGTTCTTGGTCCCCATCCAGGTGTCCAAGTTACACTTGAATTGGTTTAGGGAGGAACTCTGCTTCGCATTGATAGGGAGCCAGCTCCGGGATACATAACTGTCTGCTTAGCAGATCCTATTTATATCACAGGCAAGGTTTAAGTCTTTAGAATAGGTAATTCTGGTGATGTTTGTTTTGCAGATATGCAGGAAGTCCATCAGGTTGGGGTCTCATAATGCCTTGTATGCCAATCATTCATCTCCCCTCAACAGCCTTTAAGAGACAGAATAAAGGGATAGGGTCTTGAGGTGGTCTGCACAGGAAATGTTATTTACAGCCTGGGTTCTTTTAGTGAGGACCCTCTGTGGACATCCAGACTGTTGGATATGCCTGGTTAGGTCCATATCAAAGGGGGCATTGTGCTCAATGATTGGTCTGATGAACACAAAATACAGCAGAACAATGATTTCCTTGGACCTAGATGCCATACCTTTGTCTATAAGTTGCACAACATAGAATAATTTCCTCACCACTGTAGACTCATGATAGTCAATGTCTAGATGACTGTCAATGTGTGTCCCCAAGTCCGTGACTAATGGGTCAAATCTTAGGGGTGTGTTGTCAATATGATAGTTACTGGGACCAGGAGTGAGTGACTTCCTGAAGGAAACTATTATGCATCTCTTGGCATTTAGTTTTAGTTCATGGCTATGATACCTGTGTGAGGCCATCTAGGAGAACATTTGTGTCAGTTTGGGGTTTCAAGACTGCTCCTAATTTGCAATCATCTACAAATTTTGGCAGCCAGAAGCCACTGACATTGACCTTGATTTCAGAGAAGTCAATGCCAAAAAGGAACAATTCCAGGACTGATCCCTGAGGGGCTCCACTTGTGACTGACCTCTTCATAGAGGTGAGCTCCCCCGTTCTAACTTCCTGAGTCCTATCTTTGAGCCAACATACTGTCCACTGAATGACATAATGGTTTATACTTAACCTCCTGAGTTTGTAAACAACACCCAAGTGGGGTATTTTGTCAAAAGCTTTGGCCAGATCAAGGTAGGCATTGTGAATCATTTTGCCTTCATACATTGCTTTAGTGACCTTCTCAAAGAAGTCTACCAGATTGAGTTGGCATGACCTGTGCTTGACGAAACCAAACTGGGTTTGTTCCAGTGTGGAGTTTTTCCATGTCATTATTGATAATTTCCCTGATAATTCTTTCTGTGGCTTTGCATATGAGATTAGTGAGACCTATGGGTCAGTAGTTTTCAGGGTCTGCAGATGGCCCACCTTTGTGCAGAGGGATGACTGTTGCTGTTCTCTATTCATGAGGCACAAAGCCTGCCTGGAGGCTACAGTTAGACGGCAATTCCAGAGGGCCTGATAGGTCATGTTTCATGCTATTTAGAAGGTATCCTGGGATATTGTCTGGATGCAGTATTCTTGGTCTTAAAGAGAACATTAATGACCTGCTCTCTAGTAATAGAGAGGGAGAATTATATTTGATGGAATTTCCTCAGGAAAGGTTGAGGGGGAGAGAGTGGTAAAGCTGGATCTGAATTTGTCAGCCAGTAGGTTTGCAATGTCTTCTGACTCAGTACAGGTGGCTCCATTAACAATGAGCACTGCAAATAATTGTGTATTACCTTTGAAGTTGTGGACATAATTAAAGAATGCTATGTGGTTTTCCTTGGCCTAGGAAGCCAAATTTACCTCAAATTTGGCTTTGGTATGCTTTATTTGTCCTTCGACTTGTTTGTTTAGTTTGACGAGAGTGCTTTAATCCTGCTGGGTGCTGCACCTCCTTCTTTTTGCAATGATTTTCTTCCTTCTGTTATACAACCTATTGATGTGATTCCAGTAAGGTGGCTTGTTTTTTGAGTTCATTCTGTACTTCTTCCTGGTGGGTACAGCTGCCTCTATGCAGCTATTAGCACGCTTGTATAGAGTTTCTGTGAACAGTGCCGTATAAGTAGAATGTTCTCAGGGTTTATGGGTTTTGAAATTTGTCCAGGTTATCACTTAACAGTAGGAAGTTATCTTTAGAGTAGTTCCTGAATATTCCAGAGTTACTGGGCTTCCAGGTTTTATTTTTACTTCAAATGAGACGATTTTGTGGGCTGGTCTTATCAGAGAGGATATTATAGTTTGCAAGGAAGTGGGATGGGATTTTGCCTATGGTAATTTGAATGTGGTGAAACTCAAGTGTATTGCCCTGTTTAACTAGGTTTGGGGTATATTTACTTCTCTGCGTTTAGTCTCTGTCACTGCCAGTGTGTTCTCACTGGCTTTAAACCACCTTTCAGTGACATCAGAGACGTCAGCATTCAATATGGTGAGGAGAACTTTTACGGAGTTTTTGTTTAGATTCCTAGTACTAGGCAGTAACACCTTTAGATTTTCTTGGTTTTGATTTGCTATGTTGGAAGTACTTTCAGTTTGGCATTGTGTAAAAAAAAAAAAAAGGCACTATGGGGGGGGGGGGGGGGCAATGTGTTAATATTTGAAAGCCCAGAGTGGAGAGGTGCAGACCATCCCTGGAAAAACAGCATGATCTGTTGACCATCTTCTTCCAAATTGACAAATATTGCACCCATTTAGAATGACACCAGAAACTAAGCAAATTATTAAAGTCAGTCACCTTCTGTTCATATTGTTGCCTCATACTTGGAAAAGGTAAAATACTGCTCACTGCTAGGCTCATATCAGCCGGGGACACATATTCTGCGAGTGCCATGCAGTCTCTCTTCATATACTCTCAGGAGTAAGTCTCAGCTCATTTGCATATACATGGTCAATGACTGAGTAAGTCATACCAGTAATTGTGTTCCAATGGCCTGAGTGTGTGCATAATGTGGTAGATCCTGGCCGCTGATAGGCAACTGACCATAACTTTCTCTTTACTCAGCTTGGTGAGAGGAATATTGGTGTGTCTCACAATAGCTGATAGGTTCATAGTTTCATAGGTTGGTGCTAGGCTATCGGCCCTAGGACCTATACAAGCCTAGCCATAACAATTCTCTGGATATTTCTTCCCACAATATTTACTTCTCTGGACTCCTGTCTAGCAGGGCAACTGACATGATCCCTGGGGTGAATCTCCTATCTCCCATCCAATCATCAAGGTTCCTTTTGAATAGGGCCAAGGAGGTGCCCTGCTTGACATGTATTGGCAGTCTATTTCAGAGTATGGGGAGTCTCTGGGTCAGGAACCTATCCCTCCAGCATGTTTTGTTCATTGTGATGACAAGGTTTAGATTCCTGGAGCGTGTGGCTCTGAAGGATTGGGATTTTTTTAAGTGGACCATGTCCCACAGCTCAGGAACTGACATGGCCTTGTATGTTAAGCAGAAATCGCCTCTGAGTAGACGATATGCCACAGAGTATAGCTGGAGTTTTTTTAGATGTTCAGCATATGGCACCTGCTTTAGGCCTGTGATTCTTTTAGTGAGGTATTTCTGTGGCCTTTCCAGCTGTTGCAGTTGTCTTGTGAGGTACATACCAAACAGGGCATTATACTGTATAATGGGTCTAATGAGGGATGAGTACAGTGGGACAATGACCTCCTTTTTTCTGGATGAATAGCCCTTAGTGATGAGGTGTGCCACATAGAAGGATTTCCTGACTGTTGTGGGGATATGGTTATTGAAAGTGAGACCACTGTCCACCTGTGTCCCTAAATCTCTCATCATACTTTTGATGTTTAGTGTACTGCCACCTATGTGGTAATTCATGGGTACATGTTTTTTTCCAAAGGGGATAACTATACATTTCTTGGCATTAAGCTTGAGCCCATGGCTCTGGCACCAGGCATCTGTTTCTGTAAGGCCCTTTTGTAGAATATCCACATCATTTGGGGATTCAATAATGGCTCCCAGTTTGCAGTTATCTGCGCACTTTGTTAGCCAGAGTCCATTAGTGTTGGCCTGTACTTCAGAGAAGTAGATGCCAAACAAGAGTGGTCCCAGGACTGAACCCTGAGGTACTCCACTTGTCACTTGTCTGGTGCTGGATTTCAAATCGGCTATATTTACAGTCTGAGTTCTATCAGTAAGCCACTTGGCAACCCATCAAGTGACAATGGGATTTATGCTCAGCTTAGTAAGTTTATCTATGATTCCAGAGTAGGGGATGGTGTCGAAGGCCTTGGTGAGGCCCAGATAGGCTGTGTGGACCGCCTTACCCTCGTCCACAGCTCTGAAAACTGATTTGAAAAAGTCAATCAGGTTCAGGAGTCAAGTTCGGCCCTTCACAAACCCAAACTGGGTGGGGTCCACTGTTTGAAGGTTGCCAATGTCTTTGTTTATAAGTTCCATGATAATGCGTTCCATGCCCTTGCAGATCAGGCTCATCAGACTGATGGGACGGTAGTTCCCAGGATCCAAGGTGGATCCCCCATTGTGGAGTGGGATAACTGTAGCTGTGCACCACTCAGTGGGCATGAAGCCTGAGGTGAGGCTATTATTAAACATGACACTTAGGTGAGGTGCCAGCTCACTTTGTAGTTCATGTAGTACACAGCCTGGGATGTCATCTGGTCCCATGGATGCTGTATTCTTAGCTTTGGAGAGTGCAGTTTCTACCTGTGTGGCCATGATTACCGGAATTTGTCAGTCTTTTGGTATTGAGATGGGCCCTTTAGGGGGTGAGAGGGGGGGGGGTGTGAAGTTGGCACTAAATTGATCTGCCAGGATATTGGCAATATCCTTGGGATCAGTATATTTAATGCCATTCGTTGAAGCTCAGAGCAGATCTGAGCATTGCCATTTAGATCCTTGACATAACTATAGAATGCCTTGTGGTTGCCTTTGGAATCTTTGACAATTTTATTTTCGTAACTAGCTTTTGAGGATTTTATGAGGGATCTCAGCTTCTTACTGAGGCTGGTGAGGGAGCTTTTTGCATCATGGGATTTTCCTCTTTTCTGCAACAGTTTTTTCCTTCTGTTGTTTTGTGGCCAAAAAGTGTGTTAAGAGTTGTAGCTTGGTATTGCAGGTGTGCTCTCTGGAGCCTTGAACCAAGTCTCAGTTACTGCACAGATATCGATGTTCTCCATTTTTAGGAGTGCCTCGAGAGAGTTAATTTTGGAAGTTTAGACTTCTAGCATTGAGTAGCATTACCTTCAGATTTTGCATGCTTGTATCTGTTATGGTGGTGGTTTTGTCCTTTGAACCTTGCCTAAAAAAGGCACTGTAGGGGTGGCAAGAGCTTTAGCCAGTAACCTGAATCCCAGGGGTGACAGGTGCAGACCATCTCTGGCAAAGCATCGTGGTTAGTTGATCATGTCTTCCCAGATACTGGATCCCCTTTGAATGACACCAGAAGCTTAGCCAATTGTTGAAGTCAATCATTTTGTCCTTATATTGTGGTATCATTCTGGGCGAAGGCAGGATGCTACTCAGGGATAGGGTCATACCTGCCTGGACCACATGATCCAAGAGCTCTTCCATGTCTCTTTTCATGTAGTCCAGGGAGGTACGTCTCAAGTCATTCACTCCAGCATGGACAATGGCAGAGTTGTATTTGTACTTGTTGTGGAGTGACTTGAGTGCATGCGTTATGTGGCGGATCCTGGCACCCGACAGGCAGCTGACTGTAATTTTATCCTTGTTCAGCCTGGTAAGTGGGACATCAGTGTGCCTGACTATAGAGTCACCTATGACTAAAGTGTTAGGTACATTGTCTTGCCTTAGGGGCTGTTGTTGGGTGGCACACTGGTGTTGTGAGCTATGTGTCACTTTGGTTGTGACTGGTGTTTGTTTGCATTTCAGCTTCGGAGGTCCTTGCTGCTTGGGCAGGTTAATGTTAAGGGCCTCCGCATATGTGGGTTTGGTGTTGCTATGTGTGGGGGCTGATGGTGTGGGTTTTGAAGGGCTATGAGTTGCTTGAGGTGTAGTGCAGGTGTTAACCTTCTCCTCTTGACTGTCTAGCACAATCTTGACTGGAGAGTGCTTTACTTCCAGTTTGGCTATGTAAGTGCATCTCTCACAGGTTGTAGTGTTGGGGTGGTAGGAGGAGAGGGTTGCCTGTGCACATGAGGCAGTTGCCACATTGTCCCAATATGCCCAGATTCACCAGGTGGACAGGGGAACTCACTGGAAGCTGACCCTTGGACATGCCTGTTTAGGTGCTTTTTTTGTAAAATATAAGATCTGTTTTCCCTTACCTTTGCAAGGTACTTTGCAGTTATAGGCTATTTAGTGCCTACGATTAATTTCTCCTTATTGACAAGGAGAGTTGAGTGCTTGTATCAGTTTCAGGCTTCCTAGTGTTTTCCAGGAGGTTCTAGAGTAAGTGCTAGTCACAGGGGTTGAAAATGTAGTGCTACTACTGAGAAACCAGCTAGTTCTAAGGGAAAATTTGAAGAGCAGACTTTCTGGCACCTGGAATAGTTTAACTGTAGCCTCGCGGTACTGCACAATAAGAGAAATGTGCAAACACATGTTTTAAGTCAGAAAGTTGAAAGGGATAGAAATCAGCCCAAAAAGGCTAATAAAATTACAATTTCAGAGCTGGAAACCAATCCTCTAGTGTTAGATAGGCAGTACAATGCTCACCACTCACATTGGTAAGCAGTAGGACTTCCCTCTACCACAGCAAGGTCTGGATAGCTCTGAACACAAAAAATAAAGTCCTGAGACAAGCAAAGCCTGGGATCTGGACTGACTAGGAAAGGTGGGAAATGAGCAAACAAGATAGTATTTATTTATTTTTGTTTGTTTTTGTTTAAATAGGCTAAACAATGCAATGATGCAGTAAATAAACACAGAAAAGGCTAACGCACTTGAGTGTATAGTCCTAAACAATAAATGCAATTAAAACTCTACAAAATTAGTATTTCTTTTGTTGTTGTTGTTAAAACAGGCTTTACAATGCAATAATACAATAAATAAACACACAAAAGGCTAACACACTTGAGTGTGTAGTCCTAAACAGTAAATGCAATTAAAATCTTCCAAAGTTAGCAATTTAAAACTTTTTAAATGAAGCAAGGCAAGTGCACAACTGTAAAACGATTTGAGGCAGTAATACAGCAGAATAAGTAGCTAGTCTACATATACAGAGAAGTCTATATATACAGAAAAACAGCTAAAACACACAAACAATTCAGGTGCAGAGCAACATAGAGCACTTGAGTTGTCGCAATATTAAGGCAAATGCAGTTATAATAAATGCTCTAAAATATACTCTATATTTCCAAAATGTTTGAGAAGCACAGTCAGAACACAAGGAGATTCAGGCATTTTTTTTTTTTTTTAAGGGAGAAAGGAGGAACAGAAGGCCTTCTAAACACTACAGAAGGCTGGCCACAAAATGAGGAGGCTCCAATGACCAGAATGGTGGATGTGTGGTGGCTTGCCTTATGGGCTTAGAAGCTGAGGCTTCATGAGATGTGGCCATACGTGTTGATGTGAAGGTTGTTTTGAAAGAGTGTATTTGGGGCTGCTGAGGGTATTTGTTATGTGTACTTCATCTTGGAGGTCTTTCAGGTTTAGGAAGGATACATTTAAGAGCCTCAGCATATGTGAGTCTATGTGTTTGCTTTGAATTGTGTGTGTGATGGGAGCATAATTTGTACTATTGACAACCTATTGACATTAGGAAAGCTTTTATGTGAGAGCTTTGCCTCCAGTGACATTGTGGAAGTACATCTATCACATACCATCTCAGTTTGTTTGAGAATTAACTGGTTGTCAGTAAACATAAGGCAATTTCTGCATTGCCTCAGGATACCCATATCCACCAAGTTGGTAATGGAGGTAGTGTAAAAGTTCATATCATGGCAACAGACCCTTTTTTATTGGTTAGATGGTTGGAGTGAGAATATAAAGTAATGTCAGCAGCATCCAGTTTGCTACTCTGGGGCAGTGCTTGTCACTTTAAACTAGTTGTCCTGTATGTAACTAGGTACTGGTGAAATTTCAAGGGTGCTTTTGCAGGAAAAATATCAGCTGAAGGTGCCTGTGTCTAGTCAAGTCACTGCCAAACACTTGAGAGAAAACTAATAAGTAAACCCTGATGATTTATGGATGAAGTATTTAGGGAGATATTCTGAAGTTAGGTTAGACAGCAACAAATCAAGCAATATTTACTGAAAATAAAGAATTAGCTTATCGAGCATGATAAAAAGAGGGGATTTGCCTGATTAGCTACTGCCTGGGTACTACTAGTACTGATCTCACCACAGCTTCACTCTGCTGGCATACAATGCTACTTTGCTTCTACTATCACCAGAAGCAAAACAGTAGCACCAGTCCCAAGATGAGAAGCAGGCCACTGGTTCTTTGTTGATCAACAGTCTTGTCCCAGATTAGGAAAGGTTCTGTAGACTTGTTGTAGCCTTTTCCTGGTAGATGCCTTGAATAGTAACCAGACCAATCAGGAAGGTCAAACATACACTCACTGCCCAATTAGAAACAATCAGGAATCAACTCACTCTGTCCCTTCTCTCACAAAAGCAAAATAGATGCACAGTTTCCAAGCTGTCAAATATGAAGCAGTTATTAGGCTTTCTGGTAATTAGCAGTCTTTAGGAAATAATGCCCCAGTACTCCTTCTTTAAACAGGATTAAAACAGAAGCACTAATCCCAAAATGACTACTGAGAAGCAAAATGTGGGTTCTCCAATAATTAGTGGTTTTGGAGTACATGCTGCAGTTTTTAAAGGTAAGATGGAAAAAGTGGCTAATATCCTAAGCGATGCAGTGTGCACTAAGCAGTTAGATATGAAAGAGGGGGAACTTAACTTTAGCTGTCTGAGTGGACAGCCACTAATGTCAAAAGAGAAAGATAGATTGGAAAGGGGTGGGCACTTTGTATTCTGGCTCAACAGAATAGAATGGAATGCCCAATAATTTTTGAATAGTTGAAGGGGAGTGCTTTCTCAAAATGATAGTGTTGTACTTACAACAGGCAGTGAAGGAGGTGAGGGAAGGAAATATCAAATTAACATAAGGGGCAGGCAGCTTGAAAGACAGATGAGTTTAAAACCACAGCCGAATGAGGATAGGAGTGCGAGAGAAAGCGTAATTTCTATGAAACACAAAAGACATAGCTGTAGACCCTTTCCTAGATTAAATAGGCAATTAAAAGCAAAATACAAATAAAACACAGGGTACAAATAAAACACAGGGTAAAGAAAATCAATCAAAACATTCAAAAATAGAAGAAGGCAATGAAGCATACAAGATATAGGAAAGCAAAAATAAATTAATCTTCCCTCACAGCAAGCCATGGCAAAGTCGAAGGTGACTTTATTCATTATTAACGCTTATGTCTAGTTAGTGTTTCACTAATTTGACAATGTAGCTTCACTCCAATGTTGTCTGACTTGTTCACTACTCATTTATTTGATGCACTGCAAAATGATATATATATATATATATATATATATATATATATATATATATATATATATTTATACAGTTCCCTTCAAAAGTATTCCATAAATTTCCTTGCTGTTGGATTTTTATAAGGCATAGTAATGGCTCTTAACAGTAAATGCAATTTCCCAGAAAAAATGTTAGAATCAAGATATCATGCTTTACACAAAGTACTAAAATTATTTCAGTTTTAGTTAGCATGAAAAGTCCTGCATGGATATTTACTTTACTAAATGTTTAGTGAACAGAAAGCACATTAAGGTTGCTTATTTGCAAATCCCACATACATACAGTTTTTGATGCTTACAGCAATGCCAATGCAGCTTCAGTCTGTCACAGCATGCTCAGAAAACCTAATTTAAAGATCAAATATGTACTGTTTAATTACTTTGCAAAGCCGTGTAAGTAAATCTGACAAGCACTGTAGCACAAAACCTGCTGAGTTCTTATTTAAGCTTGACACATCTGTTTTTTTCAGCTTTTTACTCCTGACAAGCACAATATGCCCACAAGGAATGATATGACATTATTTTGTCAACATAATGAATTGTTCTTTTGCCTTGAAAGAATTGCTTCGTGTGGACATGACACCAGCCACTTCTCCTCCTCATAAATCTGTAATAATAAGCTTTGTAACTGTTGGAAAGAAGTAAGGCCTGATTAGAAATCCTTCGCTGTATGTTGTTGTATTGCATAGCGCTCTATAATGAAATGGGATGTTTCTGTATAAAGAATATGTACAGAAGAAACAATTGCCATATATTACATTATGGAGTCAGTACAGAAACAGTACTTAAATATAAATGCCTATGATTACAGCGTGGAATTACTGAAAACAAAACGTAAGAAAGAATGGCATATAAAAAATTCCCTTCTGGTCAGTGCAATGCCAGAGTTGGTTATTTACAGAAAGACTGTAATAAGGATATTAAAAAATACTATTTGGAAACTTGCAAACTACATTTTAATCAGATCAAGAAATGTTGTTTTTCTTTAAACACATCAGAGTTATGTGATATATATACACTGGATTGGAGCAAATTATGAATATTTTACATGAGAAATATACTACCATACCCAATATACCACAAAGTACAGTTATAGTTTCTTTACCTGCTGATGTACAACTATGTAGGCACACTGTGATAAGATACTTTAAAATCACTTGTACCTAATCTGTAAGAGAGTGTTGTGAAACCACTGTTTGTATGAAACTAAGAAGGGCTGGTTATATAGATATCAAAAATGAAACTCTGGGGGGGGGGGGGGGGTTGCCACTGAAAGACTGAATTCCATAATTATGATCTTTGTAATAGCAAAAAAATCTGAAAGTGATGTAGGGACATATGTAGCCTGGAAGTAAGTGCAGTGGATAAAGGCTATGATCTGTTAATAATCTACTTTCTGTAATCCAGAGTTTAGTTTCCTTAGTCTCCATTTGCCTACTGGCAGGCTTTGAGCAAGTCACTTAACCAGGCAATGTTGTTGGTCTGTTAAGAAACTGCATTCACTTGGTAGTTGTATAAGAACTTACAAACTCTAATATCTCATTCTTTCCAAAGGTACCATGATCTCAGAATTAGTAGTCAGGATGCGGATGTAGGGTGGGGGGGTGGGGGTAAGACCAGAAGCAAAACAGTTTAAAGATGCAAAAGTTAGTTTTGATACTCACTTTTATTTCAAGCAGTCATTGTTTAATGCGCTAAGTATCAGGACATGTAATATCAGTAGAATGTGGGATGTTTGGCCAGGCTTATAAAGGCCCCAGTGGTCATTAGCCAATAATACACCTATTAATCTATGAACCTATGATCATATCTCACACTTCCAATATGGAGAGCGCTCTGTGAAAGAATATATGAATATGTAAGTACATTGTGAACCTGGAGAAATATGTTTTTACATAAAAAGTGTCACATACACGCACTGGGTGCATATTTTACATTTAACAGTTTAGGTGGTACACTGGTAGTCTTGTGTAAAGGAGCACAATAAAGAAGAATAACAACAGTGTGGTACATGACTGTTTAGCTGTACCTTTACATATAGGTCCATAGGTTCATAGGGCCTATACAAGCCTAGCCAAACAAGGTACCCTGGCTTTTGCCACCCAAGAAAATAATTTTCCTGTCACCCTGTCGAACAGAGCCACAGCAGTGATCCCCGGAGTTAATTTCCTATTTCCCATCCAATTGTCAAGATTTCTCTTAAAGAGGGCTAATGAGGAGCTTTGCCTGACATGAATGGGCAGCCTATTCAAGAGCAAGGGAAGTCTCTGGGACAGGAATCTATCCCTCCAGTATGTTCTGTTTATTGGAGTGACAAGGTTTAGGTCCCTACAGCATGTGGCTCAGAGAGATTGAGATTTCTTTAAGTGTAGCACATTAATCAGGTCTGGGTTAGACATAGCTTTGTACGTTAGGCAGAGGTTGCTTAGGAGTAGGCGATATGCGAATAAGTAGAGCTGGAATTTTTTGAGTTGCTCAGCGTATGGCATCTGTTTGAGAATGGTAATCCTCTTAGTGAGGTATTTCTGTGGCCTTTCCAGCTGTTTCAGATGTCTTGTGAGGTACATGCCAAACGGTATATGTATACATATTACTGGAAAATATCACCTTGATTCTGCTAGAACTTGCTGTGAGGGAAAGATTAGCTTGCTTTTGCTTTCTTGTATCTTTATCACTTTATTGCCTTCTTCTATTTTCTGTGCTGTGATGTGTCTTTACACTGTGTTTTACTTGTATTCTGCTTTAAATTGCTTATTATGACTAGGAAAGAGACCATATCTGTATTTCTTGTGAGTCATGTAGAAATTTTTTGCACCCTCCTACCCTGGTGCTGTTGTGTTCTTCTTTCTAGTTGCCTGCCCCTTACATTAATTTGACCACTGTGATGATTGGTAGATGGGTGAAGGCTGCCAGCCTAGTCAAATAGAATTTGATATATAATTCTGGCATTTGTAAATAAATGTAAAAATACAGGCATGTTTTCTTGAGTGTAAAAGAATACTGTGAAATATGGAACTGCAAAATATGTGACAACATTGCACTCCACTGGCCCAGTGAAGCATGTTGTGACCCTGTCATGTTACAAGTCAGCTTCAGTGCATCTGGATGAAGGTTTCATGCCCGTTGTTTTAAGGCTAAAGTTTATGACCACAATTTACACGTGGAAGGTGCTTTATTGCTCTGGTTTCTGCTAGAGTGTATATGTGTATTGTTGTAAGTTTCTGAACAGGTGTTAGATTGCTAAATAATGTAGTTTGTTTGCCTGGTAAAACCTAAGTGTCAACATGATATAATTTGGGAGTGATCCAGCAGACATGTTTGTTAGTAATATTTAAATACTATTTCTCAGAAGAGACTGAGAACATTTTCATCTTGGATATCTAACTCATCACTCTGCCTAAGCTCACATACAATTCTCTAGCACTGTGATTTCTTGTAGGAATAGTTAAAGCTGGTAAAGATTAATTACGTATTTTTCTTTGAAATCAGCCCTGTCCTACTGTATTATTTTAAGTTTCTGTGTGATCTCTGAACTCTTCGATATCTCTGTGGTGTAGTAGTTTTGTCTTGTGTTTTAATTATTTATTATTGACTATTTTTAAAACCTTCAACCTGTGGCTAGTTTATGTGGATATAAATTATGCTTTAGAGTACATTATATATTTATAGAGTTTACTGTCTAAGCCCTTCCAATAAGCTAGACTGAATAGTCACATTACCATTGGATAATAATATTGCACAGTAATAACTGGACACCCTTTTAAGGGCCTTTTAGTAGCTGATAATATTAGCTGGGTGGTGGCAGGGATTACTACCGTATGGTCTGTGTAAAGGGCACAGCTAGGGAGTCTGTGTCAGTCTTTCCCAGGAGTGTCTATGAAGTTGTATAAATACTTACTCAAAGTGTGTGTGAGTTGTGTCAGCTACTTGAGGAGGGACATGAAGCACTGGTTGGACAGAGAGGGTACTGGAGGTTTTAGCTTGTCCAGCTAGGCTGAGACTTGGACCCTATAGCTGTGCCAGTGGGGAGTCTTATTGGGGACCTGATGAGCAAACCAGTCCCAGACTGACTGTGATCTCTGTGTTCACTTAAGGGAAATTGTACTTTACTGTGTGTATTAGTTATCCTTTCCTCTTCTAGAAGACAACCTCCCTGGTGTTAGTGGTGAGGATTGAGGCTCCTTGATTCCTGAGCCAGGGCACAGTTGTCACAACAACATTACCTCCTTCCCTCTCCCCTTTCATCGGCTGTTGGTAGTAAGCACAAAATTATTATTTTGTAAAATCACTCCCCTTCAGTTATTTAAATTTATTGGCCATCCCACTATATTCCATAGAACCAGAATACAAAGTGTCCACCCCCTTTTGATCGATCTTTCTCTTTTAAAATTAGTGGCTATCCACTTATACAGCTAAAGCTTAAGTTATCCCCTCTTGCTTATCTAACTGCTTAGTGCACACTGCAAGGCTTAGGATATCACCACATCTTTTTCCATCTTATCTTTAAAATCTGCAACATCTATTGTAAGACCACCAATTTTTTGGAGATCCCATAATCTGCCTGTCCATAGTCATCTTGGGATCAGTGCTTCTGTTTTCTCCTGGTGAGAGAAGAGCACAGGGACATTATTTCCTGGAGACTGCTGATCACTGGAAAGCCTAATAACTACTTCATATATGACAGTTTGGAATATGTGCTTAAATTCTACTCCTGGGGAGAGAAGGAGCAGAGTGCATTGATTCTTGACTGTTTCTGGTTGGGCAGTGAGGGTCTACATTCATGATTGGTCTGGTTGTTGTTCAAAGCATCTACCAGGAAAAGGCTACAACAACCCTACAGACCCTTGCATCATATGGGACAAGACTGTGGCTCACCAAACAGCCCATGGTCTGCTTCTCATCTTGAGATTGGTGCTAAAGTTTTGCTTCTGGTGAGAGAAGAAGCAAAGAAGCACTACATCTCAGTAGAGTGAAGCTGTGGTGAGATCAGCACTAGTAGTAGCCAGTTGGTAGCCATTCACATGACTCCCCTCTTTTCATCATTCTTGACAAGCTAGCTCGTTGTTTTCAGTAAGTACTGCTTGATTTGTTTCTCGCTTCAAAATATCTGTCTAAATACTTCTTCCATAAATTTTTAGGGTCTATTTATTAGTTTCTCATCAAGTGTTTGGCAGTTCCCTGTATATACACAGACATCTTGAGTGACATTTTTCCTGTAAAAGCACAATTGAAATTTCACCAATACCTAATTGCATACAGGACAGCTAGTTTGCAGTGACAAGCATTGTCCCCAGAATTGCAAAATGGATACTCCTTACATATATATATATATATATATATTCTCACTCCAACTGTCTAATCAATAAAAAGGGTCTGTTCCCATGGATATGAACTTCCTCACTTTTCTCAAACAAGCTGATATGGTATGTGAGAGATGTATTTATACAATGTCACTGGAGGCAAAGCTCTCACATAAAAGTAATCCTAATGTGAATAAGGTTGTCAGTAGTACTCACACTGCATCCATCACACACAATTCAAAGTAGACGTATAATCCTACATATGTTGAGACACTTAAACGTAAATTTTCTAAACCCCAAAGACCTCCTAGACAAAGTACACATAACAAATACTCTCAGCAGCCACTAATACACTCTTTCAAAACAATACCCATATCAAGACATGCAGCAAAATCTCATGGAGCCTCTACTTTTAAGCCCACAAGGCAAGCCATGATACAATCCAACATTCTAGTTATTGGAGACTCCATCATGAAACACACTGATGTCCCTCTCACCAGGCTGAGTTAGGAGAAAATCATACTCAGTTGCTTATCAGGGGCTAGGATTCAACACCACATTACACATGATCTCAGGTCATTGGACCACAATTACCAATATGACTCAGTCATAGTCCATGTGGGAGAAAATGACCTGAGACATACATCCTTAGACTATATGAAGAGAGACATCATGGAGCTCTTGGAATATGTGTCCCAGGCTGGTATGAGCCTAGCATTGATCAGCATTTTACCTTCTCCAAGGATGATGCCACAATATAAAAAAAGATGAATGACTAATAAATGGCTTAGTTTCTGGTATCATTCTAAGGGAGTGCAATATTTGTCAGCGTGGAACGAGAGGGTCAATGGACCATGCTGCTTTGCTAGGGATAGTCTGCATCTCTCCTCTCTAGGCTTTTGAATATTAGCCAAAGCACTGCCTTCCCTCATAGTGCCTTTTTTTAGGCAATGCCAAACTGAAAGCACTTCTGACATAGCAAATCAAAATCTAGAATGCTAGGAGTCTAAAGAAAAAACTCCTCTCACTAAAAGCTCTCTTCACATAGATAATGCTGATGTCTGTGCAATCACTGAGACATGGTTTAAAGCCATGGAGAGCACACCGACAGTTCACGGTTATAATGCCTTCCACACATTTAGATGAACTACTACAAATACAAGGACGAAAGTAGAAGTGTATTGATTTACATATATACCTCAAGGCTGGTCAAACAGGAAAATGTACTTGAGCTACTCCATGTTCAAATCACCATAGGCAAAATCTAATACCACTTCTTTGCAAGCTACAGGACCCCTCTATGACCCAGGAAACCAATATCATGTATAAACTTACTGGAAACACTCACCATCCAACCCAATACTATATTCATGGGTGACTTTAATTACCCACTATTAACTGGGAATCCTATATGACACCAAACATACAGACACAGAAATCCCTGGATTTTGTAACCACAAAGTCCCTGGAACAGATTGTCAAGACACCAAACAAGGGTGCAACCATAGTGGACCTGGTCCTTACTGATATGAGAGAGTGCTGCATACCTCCTAGTGTAATGTCTTCTCTGGTAAGATCAGATCACAAAATAGCCTCCTATGAAGTAAAAATAAATCCTGGATCCTAAACTAAACCTGGAATATTCAGAAACTACTCTAAGGCTAATTTCCTGCTATTAAGTGATAGCCTGGCAAAATCTGAAACCCCCATAAACTCTTAGAACACTGCTGCCTATGTAGAACTGTTCACAGAAACCCTATAGAAGCATGTTAATAGCTGCACCCACCAGTAAGAAGTACAGAACTAGTTTAGAAAACAATCCACCCTGGTGAAATCACAAAATCAATAGGCTGTGTAAATACAGGACAGCATCATGGAAAAATCTATTATACATACATGCTGCAAACATAACCACAGTTATACAGAGAACTAGCATGAGCATCATACATGCTCCACTGCCAGCAGAGTTAATCATGGCTGTTGTTACATACAAACATGTTAAGCTGATCACTTGGAAACAAAGTCTGCACTCCTAAGTGCACTTAAGTGCACATGTAAACAATTAAGTTGCCAGAAGATAATTGTACTGACAATCAATCAATAAACAAACGAATGAATGAATCAATAAATAAAAATACTTGCAGTACATAATTATATCTAATTTCCCTAACATTTACCTCCCACTACCAAAGCAGGTCAGCAAGGCACCAGCTGGATTCACTGTAGCATAAGTGGGAGTGCTGACCAGAACTAACGATGACAGCCACATCCTTCACCATGCAAGCAAGGTTTTAGGTAAGGCATCATCTTCTGCAAGTTTAGATTGGGCATCATCTTCCATCTTTCCAGTGGTAAAGTAGCCATGAGCACTCACACACGTCCCTTCAAGGAGTAACATGGTAGCATTGTTCACTTGGATGCATACTTGTGAATCACAAGTTATTCAGCATAGCAGTTCAGTGTAGCAGTACTGTATGTCCTTCGCACAGCACCACAGTGCTAATAGGTGTAGTGCTGCACTGTGTCATATTGAGCATACACATGCCGTATGCATGCAGGTAATATATGTTGTAGTCACTGTAATGTGTACAGTTAATACCAGCATGTCTGGTAGCACAATGAGCTATAACAGTGACTGACAAACACTAATGCTAAGTAGCTTAAATAGAATAACCACCATGCTAATTGACCCTTGTTAGGACAATATAAGTTTTTGCACCATTTTGCACAACACTACTAATTACTATATGATAGCAGAATACTGGAATTTCAGTCAGGGTTTTATAAACTTGCAGACTGAACCATTAAAGGAGTCCAGTCTGGTAGAGTACCTTAGTAAGAATAACAAGCCATGTAATGGTGTTGGTCACAATGAGGCGGTTTGATGTACATGCAGCTGAGAACCGTGTGAAATGGCATGTCACTGCATTATCTGCATTTGGCTTGGCGATGAGGACAGCTGTGTATAATGGAGTCCTTGAGAAAGGCTTGTCATGGTGCATTGTTATTTCAGGGATAGAGGTTGAGGCATGGCTAAGGTATGTAGCTGTGTGTAGCTGTGAGAAAAGATTATGGCCATGCAGAGTTTTAATTACAGGTAATTAAAAGGTGTATAAAGGGAGATGAAGCTACAACCATAGTTAGAGTGTGGAAAAGAGGGGGCATAACAATCTCTCTCTCTGGGAAACACTGCATAAGCAAGGTTATACCATAGGTGAGGGCATTCTACAGCATACCATGCACACCGACTGACTGATATGTTTTCTCCACAGGTGTACATGTACTTGCATGGCCATTCAGGGGAGACAATACCTGTGAAAGTTCACCACCAAGGTGAATGAAGTGCTACTACAGCCTCTCCACACAAACGCCCTGCTCTTCCTTGGCTAAGGTGCTAGTGACAAGCTGCGATGTGGCAGAAACTAGTATGGGACATGAATGGTATGGGTGACCATAATAGGTCTGCAAAAGGTGTGACAAAGCATTATTGATATTATGATACTCTATTCAAACAAAAATGCATGGTGCATTGTAGATAGCAGGCAAGTCCATTACATGGAGTATGTAATCAACAAAAAAATAACTGATGTTGAGAAGTTTTAGTTTCACTCATTTGATGTGGGGTGGTCTGTCATACCTGGGGCTTGGATGTGGGACATGGGCAAGCAACAACCATCTGTGTACCCTTCATGGACGCATCAGGTCAGTAACATTAATTATCAGACAGTACAGCCCAGCACAGCACATTCTACTACATTTAAAGGGAAAGAAAAAGTAACCCCCCGGTACATATGTACCTCTGTTTCCAGATAGCTCTGGTCTTCAACTGACAAGCTATAGTTGTTAGAGGGTGCTAGTGCTGTATTCATACTAAAGGGAGTTATATGGGCATGTGTGTAGGCAAACAATGTTGTTCATGTGTGTTCCTACTTTCTTAGGTTCCACTGGTAGACAGGCTAGTATTACATAACAGCATAGGGCTAATCTCAATAAGGAACCTATTGCTAATAATGATGGCAACATGTTAGTGTCATGGTCCAATGATATTGGTGATCTGCAACACTATAGGAGGGGGTAGCAGAACATCCTGAGCATACAACATCACAACAACATAAGGGAACTTGCCTGCCTGAAAGTTCTTCCTAAACATTACCTGTTTCTCCAGCACACATAACATTTGAAATGTAACTACCTCTGAGGTGTGGATACCCATTATAGGTGATAGATATAGGGAGGTTAGGCACTGCCATGACTCCAGGACTATATCTGATATGGCTACTATACATGACACTAACACATACATGTGCAGACTTGTGATGCAGACAAAAATGGCTGATATCTACTCTATTGCAGAGATGGTTAGTGTACTGCATGAATTTTAGGATAATGGAGAAAATGTGTTTGCAATACTTCCCTGAAAGCTCCATGTAACAAAGATGTTTATAGCATATTCACATTTCATCTAGAGTCTCCTTGTGGGTAAGATGGTTTGAGAAGATCCCTTACTGTCTCCCTTTCTGCCTATGAGGTCCACAGTCTGAGTTAATGGTATCTCAGGTGGTGTCTGTACCTCCACCTTTGATATGGATGTACACAATGTGTAACATTGTGGGGACTGACTCTGACAGCAGCTGATAACACATACTTCTGAGCTATAATCGTTACTAATCCAAGCACTGATCTCCTCCTGTGTGATTCTTGATGTTAGAATTGGTATGCAGTGCACCTGCATTCCTTACTTCTGCATCAGCCATCCATTTTGGATGTCATCATTTGCATACATCATGTGGGTCTTTGCACAGTGTTCCTAGTTCCATGTAATTATGCAATCATTAGTATGTACTGCCTACTATGATATGTTGCCCCTTGCTTAATATATCTATAGGTTCACATGTGATTAATAGGCTGATGACCCTAGGGAGCCTTTTTAAGTCTAGCTATGCTTCCCAAAGATAAGAATCAAACCCTGTACCTTGTGTCTGTGAAATAAACAACTTAACAGTTATGCCAACTCCAATTTATATCTTAGAATTACCCACACCCTGCATGATGCTGTTGCTATCTGCACTAAGTTGCACTGTACAATGTGTTAAATATCTGTGAATGCCAACTGATATCTTTTAAAATAAACTTGCATGCAGAACTATTAGGTCGAGGTACCTCATTGTGAGCTAATACTTTTGCTATTGCTAGACTTTACATCCTTACAACACAGCTTCTACTGCCAGTTATCTGATTACCTGATGGCAAATATAAGTTGTGAGCAGCGTTAGTAAAGTCTGAGGTATACAGAATAGTTCACTTTGTGGAAATAACGTCTGCATATTTTGTGAAAATTCATGTATTAATAATTGAAAAAGAATAGTAAACTAGGTGTAGCCATTTTCAGAGTAAGATGTTTTTAATGTATTTGTGCTCACACTTTGTAAAACAAAGACTGACATCCTTTATGAAGTTTTATCAGATCTTAAACTTGCTAAAACTCATCATATTTAATACACTTCATATAAAGAAATATTTATATAATGTGTGACAGTATTTCTTACTTACCTCATTGTCCTGATGATTAATTTCACAAACAGTTGACTGTTGTAATAATACTGCCATAAGTCTACAGGAAAAATAATTAAGTATTATAAGTAGAGCATATTAACAGCTGTTTAAAGATATCCTCATTATGAATAAAGATGTCATGTATTCATTAAGCGATAAACAAAGGGATATGTTTATACATCAAGACAACAAAATAGATGCTTAAACATCACATCTCTCAACCTCTTTGTGCAAGAAATCTGCACAAAGCCTAAAATAACTGGGGGCAAAGTCTCAAAAATAGTGACAGAGTTTAAATATTTCTCTTATAAACTTAGAAAGTTGCTAGATTAAAAGAACTTACATTAGCATACATTTTTTCTGAAAAATATGAAGTTTAAAGCGCAAGTGTATGTCATTATTCAATGACTTCGGTCCTCAGTGATTTGCCAGAAAATGACAAATTTTATGAAAAACAGGCAATAAATATGAGGCGAATATCTGGACATTCTGCAAACATTCAGACAGGTAAGATGAATGTTAAACATCTATTTGTGTGTGTGTGTGTGTGTGTGTGTGTGTGTGTGTGTGTGTGTGTGTGTGTGTGTGTGTGTGCGTGTGCGTGTGTGTGTATGTGTGTGTGTGTGTGTGTGTGTGTGTGTGTGTGTGTGACTGTGTGTGTGTGTGTATTTGTAAATATAAGTGCATAAATGGCATCCAGTCTCTAAAGTGCTGATCACAAACCATTTACATGAGCTTAGGGTTTCAGCCTACCTAATAAAGGACTATTTATTGATGGTTAACAAATGAAAATAAAATAAGTAGGTAAACTGGTCCTAAGTCCTTTTTCAGCAGTAACTAGGCCTGAGGATGCAAGGCATTATACACACATAAATAAAAATAGATTAGCATAAGCAGTTGGTGTTTTACAATAGGAAGCAAACACTATTGACACAAATAGTACTTCCTTATACTTCTCTTAATATTGTACACAATAAGCTCAATGGGGTAGACTAAAAATATTCAAGCACACTGCAACAGTAGTTGACCAGGCTAATTCCTGACCCAGAAAGCTGGCTTAGATTGCCTGCTAGGATAAGGATATGAAAATGAGAACAGAAAGATAGACAGTAAGGAATGATAATAGACTAGAGTCAGGTAGAGTTGATATAAGAGTCTGTGGTTTGCCCTAGATCCTATTAATATTTACTGCCTTCAGTGAGATGAATCTGTGTCTCTTGTCTCTAAAAACATATAAGTTCAATGACTTCTGTGGAGATCTTATGATACAGCTTATTATAATTTCTAAAAGTGAAAACATAAGGCAAAGAAAACTAATTTTCTAGTACCAACATTTAGCATTGCACTAATGATTCTGTCCCAGCAGATATATAAAAACATTAAACCACACTAAGCAGTGGTGAAAACGCTAACATAGAAAAGTGAATATCCAACATGTAACCATCTAGAAGCTCATGTTAATTGTTTCAGTTTGTACTACACTATGTATAAAAGCTTATACTGGAGTACAGCTGTGTGGTATGATGTCCAGTCAGGTTAAGCATGTCGCAGCAGAATGTATATTTTCTACATGCACACAGCACATTTCCACTTATGAACCACACTGGTAATGTCAGAGTATACTGGTTAAGCAGGAAGCTACTTCAGCTCCCATGTCACTAGCACACCGTGATCCATGACTTAGCTGTATGTATGAAAGCCCTGACCATGATACTGACCTTTGTAATACAAGTAAGCACTATATTTAACAGACCAGATATTTATCTAGTGCCAGAAGTGCAAATGTTTCATATTGTGAGTTGCAGTGTATATACCACTCACATTAAGCTCTGCTAAGTCTGTGACCTTTCCCATTCTCATCATAGTCACTATGATTGTGTGTACAGGAAGAACACATTGTTCTGACTTCTGTAGACAGCTTCAAATTTTTACTCACATGTAATTTGCTCAACACCACTCTTTTCGTCCTGCTTTTAGTGATAAATAGCATTTTGGCATAATCACCAGCATGTGTAGTGCTGAAATGGTGTTTTATAATTGTAGTTAGTCTGACATTGGCATCTAACTGGAAAAAGGAACAACTGGAACTTTCAGCTCAGTGTATTTTTTTTTTTCAGTCAGAGACTATGGATAACTGCAGCAAGTTGCTCATATAAAAATCATCATCCTAGAAGTAGAACATTAAGCACATCAGAAAAAAATATATTATGATTCATATTCCCATAAAACCATATAATGTTAACAATGAAATCAGATGTTATATTCATGTCACCACAAAAACTGATTAGTGTTATTATACTTTTATTTAACACAGGCATACGAGTCACAGTCAGAATATTATCTGCTTATTATAGTCCTTACCAAAGGCAAACATTTCATTTTTACAGCACTATTAACGCAATAACTTCAGTCGTACACGGTACTGAAAGGCTGAATATATTAACTACAGAGTGCAGTTAGTCAGGCATGCATATTCTGTTTTCATTTATAAATTCATAACAACATAGTTACTGCACCGGGGTAGGAGCATTCTATAATATTCATTTGTAAGGAATTGCATTTTCTGGCAATTCATTAAAAATGACAGTTTTCAAAGAAATGGTAATCATGAGACAATTCATCTTACTCCTTCCCATGACGGAGTGATTCTGGAGATGATTACAGTGGTAGCAGGGGACAGGGGTGCAACCAGGTCCTGAAAGCGGATAAAAGGCTACAGGGACGCTTTAAATTTCCACAGAGGAAAAAAAGCTGTTTTTAATGACATGGATGTTAATTTGAGGTTGCATCAAATATTTGGTACTGTTTTAAATTAATCTGACCTGTATAGAACACACACACACGCACACACACACACACACACGCGCACACACATTTCACGTTTGAAAAGCGGTGTGTACACCAATAACTGAGCTTTGGAAGTGAACAGCTTCCAGATTGTCGGTCAGGAAAGTACATATTGGCATAGTTTACCGACTGGGGAATGGGATGCCTCTTCACTATTAGTTTCTCTACATTCAGCCAGTGCCAGCACATGCTCTAGCCCTTTGTGACCCTGCGTTAGTCTAAGGATCTAATCAGAAAAATTACAGAATCTTAATTCCAAGACAGTGATTTCTGATATCGTCTGATTGTCATGCGCAATACTTGGGTTGTTGCAGTTCTAATTGCTAAACAAACGTGTTTCTGCAACTGTCATTCAAAGGACAGCACATTTCTTTTAGTTATTCTTAATTGCATAGTCAAGTAAACAATTAATCCTCGTATAACCTTCTAGTCATTTCTCCTCTACAAGCATAACTGCAGAACTAAACAGTAATTTAAAAGTATCTGTCATTTAGAAAAGGGAATATTTTTTGATATTTACTGACTTGAGTCCTGTAATGTTAACAAGCATTAATAATTTTACATTTTGTCAAAAATTTTGCTAATTCAAACAGTCTCTGCTCTTGCAAATTTACCCTCTTTAAGATAACATTTCAAATCCAACTTTTTAAGGTGACATATCAGGCAAGCACAATGTGGTTAAATATTCTAAACAGGTTCAAAAATTTAATTTTGTGATTTTTCTTCCATAGTGGCTAAAGACCAGGACTTTACTTCTAACAGTGCAAGTACTTAGCATCTATCAACATCCATGCCAGAGTACAGATACTATTGTGATCACTCTTTTGTGTAATAGTTGAAATGCTATGTAATAGGGTGTTACTTTTAGTTTTTTAAATAAGTTATTTTGAGTGATTTCCACATTTTCATCCATTATATTTGTACAGAAGAATGCAATACACTTCCAACCTATGTTGCCCAGTTTTTCTCAGCATAGGAATGTTCACTTCATTAAAAGTCAGTTAACTTCGTAAATATTCTGAATAATGATTTCTGCAGACAGCTTTGATGCAAATGGAACTGATTCCTAACAGTAACCTTCTTCTTCTTCTACCCCTCATGCTTTGCATCTTGTTTGTATACATATACACATTTAATATATATATATATATATATATATATATATATATATATATATATATATATATATATATATATATATATATATAATGTTTATATGACTTCATTGCGTTTTTGGAAACTCAAAATTCATGCGGTTGAGACCATTTAAAAACTTGAAATAAAAGAAAAAAAACAAATTTACATTTTTGCATGCATGTGGGTGCTGCACTCCTCACAGCCCCTATAAATTATATATACCAACTCCAAGATCACACTACAGTAGGGAAAAGTATGAATTCCCAGATCCCCACTGTACTGTGATCTACATAGAACTGCTTCAAAGGGGAATTTACCCTTTTCCCACTGTAGTGCAATATCAGACTTGGTCCATAAAAATCTTGACATTCTATTTGCTTATTAACCATGCTTTTTGTACTTTTATAGCTTTAACTTTTTCATTAACTAGCTCAGCCCAAGTATTAACATAATAATATTGTATCATGATATTTTTTACCATACTTTCCTCTATTTTTTGTTCCTTCCTTGGGAATTCTCTTTGGAATTGTTTATTATATCCCTTTGCTGCTTATAGGTTCATAGGTATTTACTAGGCTAACAACCACAAGGGCCTTTTTAAGCCTAGTCATGCATCCCAAATCTCTGACAAGTACTGATACCCTTGATAAATGCAAGCATGGGCCTGGAAGATAAACCATTTACAGGTTACCTGTTTGCAACATACACATAGGTACCAAACCAGAGATGAATTTCCACTTTCCCATCCAAGTGTCCAACTTGCACTTGAATTGGATTAGGGAGGAACTCTGCTTCACATGGATGGGGAGCCTTCTCCATAGAGGGGATAGCCTATGAGATACATCTCTCCAGCAGGTCCTATTTATATCACAGTTAATGTTTAAGTCTTTAGAACAGGTAATTCTGGTACTGTTTGTTTTGTGGATATACAGGAGGTCCATCAGAATGGGGTCTGACAATGCCCTGTATGCCAGGCATAGATCTCCCCTCAAAAGCCTGTAGGAGACAGAATACAGGGATAGAGTCTTGAGGTGGTCTATATAGGAAATATTAGTTATACCCCTTATTCTTTTAGTGAGGAACCTCTGTGGATGTTCCAGTTGTTGGATAAGCCTGGTTAGATACATACCAAAGGGGGCATTGTACTCAATGATAGGTCTGTTGAATGACAAATAGAGTGGAACAATGACTTCCTTGGACTTAGATGCCATTCCTTTATTTACAGGTTGTGCATCATAGAATGATTTCATCATTGATCAAAGGCTAGATAATCAATGGCTAGATTACTATCTATGTGTGTCTCTAAGTCCCTGACTACTGAGTCAACTCTAAGGGGTGTGTTGTCAATATGATAGTTACCAGGGATGGATGACGTCCCAAAGGATACTATTAGGCATTTGCTGGCATTTAGTTTTAGTTCATGACTCTGACACTAGTTGTTTGTCTGTGTCAGCCTCTCCTGGAGAACATTTGTGTCAGTGTGAGACTCAATGACAGCTCCTAATTTGCAATCATCTGCAAATTTAGTCAGCCAGAGACCACTGACATTGGCCTTGATTTCTGAAAAGTAAATGCCAAAAAGAAGCTGTCAAAGGACTGATCCCTGAGGGAGACTATTTGTGACTGGCATCTTTGTTGAGGTGGACTCCCAATGGCTAACTTCCTGGGTCCTGTCTGTGAGCCATTTGGCTATCCACTCAGTGATATATGGGTTTGTACCTAACCTCCTGAGTTGGTCAACAATGCCTGAGTGGGGTATTTTGTCAAATGCCTTGGCCAGGTCAAGGTAGGCAGTGTAAACGATTTTGCCATCATCCATTGGTTTGGTGACCTTTTCAAAGAAGTCCACCAGGTTGAGTAGGCATGATCTGTCCTTTACGAAATCAAACTGGGTTGGGTCCAGTGTCTAGAGGTTTACTATATCGCTATTGATCATCTCCATAATAATTCTTGCCATGGCTTTACATATAAGACTAGTTAGACTTATGGGTCTGTAGTTTTCAGGGTTTGTAGATGGCCCACCTTTGTGCAGAGGGATGACTGTTGCCTTTCTCCATTCATGAGGAATGAAGCCTGTTTGGAGGCTACAGTTAAATAGTAATTCCATAGGCTCTGATAGGTCATGCTTCATGCTATTTAGAAGGCATCCTGGGATATTCTCTGGGCCTATTGATGCAGTGTTCTTGGTCTTAGAGAAACCATTAAGGACTTGTTCCCTAGTGATACAAGGGTGAGTTATATTTGATGATATTTCCTGAGGGAAGGTTGAGCGGGAGAGAGGAGCAAAGTTGGAGCTGAATTTATCAGCCAGGGGGGTTGCAATACCTTCTGGCTTGGTATAGGTGGTGCCATTTGCAATGAGCTCTGCACACAATTGTGTATTGCCCTTGTTGTGGGCATAGCTAAAGAATACTTTGTGGTTGTCCTTGGCCTGGGAGGCCAAACTTACCTCCAATTTGGCTTTGGCAGACATTATTTGTCCTCTGAGTTGTTTGTTTAGTTTAATGAAAGTGCTTTTATCCTGCTGTCTGCTGCACTTCCTAAGTTTTGCCATGATTTTCTTCTTCCTGTTATACATCCGATTGATTTTGTGATTCCACCAGGGTGGTTTGTTGTTTGAGTTAGTTCTGTACTTCTTCCTTGTGGGTACATCTGCCTCTATAGAGCTATTAACATGCTTGTACAGGGTCCTGTGAACAGTTCTGCATATGCAGAAGTGTTCTCAGGGTTTATAGGGGCTTGAATTTTTGCCAGGTTCTCACTCAATAGCAGGAGGTTAGCCTTAGAATAGATCCTAAATATTTCCCGTTTAGTTGGGGGTCCAGGTTTTATTTTTACTTTATAGGAGACCATTTTGTGGTCTGACCTTACCAGGGAAGGTATTACAGTAGGGGGCATGCAGCACTCTCCCATATGTATGGTTACACCCCTGGTTGGTGTATTGACTATCTGGTCCAGGGAGTTTGTGTTTACAAAATCCAGGAATCTCTGTGCATGTACATTTGATGTTGTATAGAATTCCTAGTTAATAGTGGGGTAATTAAAGTCACCCATGAATATGGTACTGGGTTGCATGGTTAGTGTTTCTAACATGTTTAAATACATGGTATGGGTTTCCTGGGTCATAGGGGGGGGGACCTATAGCTTGCAAGAAAGTGGTATTGGATTTTACCTATGGGGATTTGAAGATGGAGCAGCTCAAGTGCATTGTCCTGTTTGACCAGCCTTGAAGTATATTTATTTTTGATGTAAATAGAGGCACCTCTACCTTCAGTCCCTGCCTGTGAAATAGCTGGTCTAAATGTGTGGAAGGCATTATAACCCTGCACTGTTGGTGTGCTTTCCACAGCTTTAAGCCATGTCTTTGAGACTGTACACACATCAGCATTCTCTAGGGTAAAGAGAGCTTCTAGGAAGTTGAGTTTTTTGTTTAGGCTCCAAGCATTGAGCAGTAATACCTTTATATTTTCTTGGTTTTGATTTGCTATGTCAGAAGTACTTTCAGTTTGGCATTGCCTAAAAAAGGCACTATGGGGAAAGACAATCTTTTAGCTAATATCCAAAAGCCTAGAGGGGAGAGGTGCAGACCATCCCTGGCAAAGCAGTGTGGTCTGTTGACCATCTCTTTCCATGCTGACAAATATTGCACCTCCTTAGAATGACACCAGAAACTAAGCCAATTATTAAAGTCAATCATCTTTTGTTCATATTGTGGCATCATCCTTGGAGAAGGTAAAATGCTGCTCACTGCTAGGCTCATACCAGCCTGACACACATATTCTGAAAGCTCTATGATGTCTCTCTTCATATAGTCTAGGGAGATACATCTCAGGTCATTTACTCCCACATGGACTATGACTGAGTCATATTGGTAACTGTGATCCAATGACCTAAGTTCATGCTTAATGTGGCAGAACTGACTATAGCTTTCTCCTTACTCAGCCTGGTCAGAGGGACATCAGTGTGTCTCACAATGGAGTCTCCAATGACCAGAATGTTGGACTGTGTGGTGACTTGCCTTATGGGCCTAGAGGTAAAGGTTCCATGAGATGTAGCTATATGTGTTGAGGTGGGTGTTGTTTTGAAAGAGTGTGTTTGGGGTGGCTGAGGGTATTTCTTATGTGTACTTTGTCTTGGAGGCATTTGTGGTTTAGGAAAGTTACATGTAAGTGCCTCAGTATATGTGGGGTCGATATGTCTGCTTTGAATTCTGTGTGATGGGTGCAGCATGTGTACTACTGCCATTGTGTAAATACATCTCTCACATACCGTATCAGTTTGTTTGACAATTAACTGGTTGTCAGTAAACATGAGGTCATTTCTACATTGCCTTAGGATGCTCATATCCACCAAGCTGGTAACAGAGACAGTAGGAAAGTTCATATCCATGGCAACAGACCTTTTTTTATTAATTAGACTGTTGGAGTGAAAATAATTTACTACTAACTTATTAGTTATCCAAAACAAAAATTTATACAAATTCAAAGAAGCAGCATAAACAATTGGGTTTATCAGTCGTAAACCTCCATCTCCATTGACCATGTATAAAACTTCTCTCTTCACTGGATTCAGTCTTGACCCCCACATAAAAGAAAAAAAATGCTTATAGTACTTCTTTTCATAGATTATTGGCAACATATAGACACTAGCTAAATAGAATATCTTTCCCAATATAACTGAATTATTCAAATAAATCTTTTTATTAAACAGTAGTAAAAACAGCAACACTCCGTTATTTCATCTGCTATCCTATTAATATATCACCTATACCTTTTATTTTTCTTTATTTAAAACCATGCCTATTATACTTAAACACTGATATATATAGCATATAACTTATTTCATCTAGACTTTGTTTCTCAAAACTAGTATCGTATCATCTGTATAAGTAAACATGACTGGAATTGTTATCCCTTCATTTGTAATATAAGCACCTCTCATGCAAATTTACATCTCTAATATATTCATAACTAATTCAAATAAATATACTAATTACATCCATGATGTATGACATTCTTTATATCTATTTGTTTGCTTAACCATCCAATCACTAAAATTCTTACTTTATTTATAGTATATGCAGAACAACATACAATTGTAATTCTCTTACTAATGTCATACATTGCTATAATTGTTCACAAAAGTTCATTTTGCACTGTATCAAAAACTTTATTTAAATCTCCCATTATGATCCTGGCTGTATCAGTCCTGTTTTTAATATCCCCAATTTCCCTTGCTATGAATAATAATTCCTGACATCTTTTTCCCTTTAAGCTATGTATGCTATCTTCCATACTTTTCATTTTACTTTCTCCACTCTTCTGAATAATTTCTATAAAAATCTCATAATCTGTGTTGTTTAATACTATGTCTCCAATTTTTAATTTTATTTTTATCTCCCTTTTACCATACAATATACCACTGTGCAAATCTTTATACATAAAACCTTCATTTAACCACTCATTCATGACATAATTTGTCCCGGTCCCCTTTTAAATGACTCACACCAACACATAAAGCCATTTGACGACTTTTATTAATAATATTAGATAAACATAAACTTTATTCACACAGAACAAATAGCAATAAATAATAACTTCACAAAACTCAACGATTTCAGGTACCTACTCACCCTAGCTGAGACATACATCAGGGCAGCATACCTACTCACCCCCACAAACCTTAAATGGGCAGCGTACCTGTTCACCTCTTTCCAAACCAAGAATTAACCAATGAATTTCACTTTTAGTCAAGTAGCGTCCAGCAACTCACTTAATCCCCAATCCAATCCATGACCACCTTTCCTCAAGGGGGAAAAGAAGAGGACAATCTTGTCCCTCTTCTCCACCCTTACCTAACAAAACTGTAACAAAGAAATCATTCGGAGGAGGGAGGGACACCAACTCACACCACAATGTGACCACTTCCTCTGTACCCCCATATAGTTCAACTAATCTAAGTCCCTCCCTAACCTACATCACTTCCCCTAAGTTCTCCATCTACTTAACCATTTATCATCCAAACTTTCTCCCTGTAAACTAACCTACCAGAAACTGGAATCCCCTACTCCTTTACTCTAATATATACCCCCCAACCCTTCCTAAAGAGGATCCCAGACAAATTGGTTTATCCCAAACCTCATTTGTCCTGGCCCCCTTTTAAATGACTCACCCCAACACATAAAGCCATTTGACAACCTTTATTAATAATATCAGATACACATAAACTTTATTCACACTAAACAAATAGCAATAAACAATAACTTCACCAAACTCAATGATCTCAGGGGAGCGTACCTACTCACCCTGGCCGATTCATACATCAGGGCAGCATACCTACTAACCCTGTTACATTCTCCACCAGGGCAGTGCATCTACTCATCCCCACAAACCTTAAATGGACAGCGTACCTGCTCACCTCTTTCCAAACCAACTATTAACCGATGAATTTCACTTTTAGTCAAGTAGCGTCCAGCAATTCGCTTGATCCCCAATCCAGTCCATGACCACCTTCCCTCAAGGGGGAACAGAAGAGGACAATCCTGTCCCTCTTCTCTGCCACCAGCCTGCTCACAGGCTGTTCCCCCTCCTAATCCATAGCCTTCACAATGCCTTCTACAAACAACTTCAAGTGAAGGTTAAATAAATCCAAACTTACATCATTCAAATGCACCCCATCCGATCAATACCAAACAACTTTACCATCCAAAAAATCTCTATGTTCAATAGTATGCATACCTAAAACTCAATTGTCTAGCCAATGTCTGATTAATAAACCTGGTAACCCGCTTAATTGCCTGATGACTAAGAGCATTCCTCCAACTCAAATGGGGAACTAACTCTGGCCAAGCTATACACATACACGGGTACAACATCTGCAACTTCAACAAATCCTGTAAAATAATATCTACCAAACGCTTCTTAGAAAGAATTCCAGAACCATTACCTCACAAATGGAACACGAATATTCTAGGCTACCCCACCCTCAGTTTTACCTGCACAAACTCATGCATCAACCTGTCCCATCTAAGACCCCTGAACTCATGCCAAATCACTGACCATCCTAAATGAGACAAACCCAGATTTTTACTGTCCTCCCTAACCAATGCATGATTTCCTGCATAGTGGATATATGAGTGACCCAGGATGACAATCTGCTTTCCTAAAAAGAAGAAAAGAAAATTAATAATCATGCAAAACAAAACTTTATCTAATATATGATAAAAATGCATTTGAAGACCACCTCCCCACCCTTTTAATCACCTCAGTGGAACTGCCTTCCCTAGCTAAGTCTGAAGCCCTACCAATTCGAAAGGAATGAGGTGTAAACCTATAAGCTGGAAAACCCATACAATGAAAAACTCTTCTAATGAGATGTGTGAATTTACTGCTTGTCACTTGCTTTCCATCCAGTGAACAGAAAACCAAATCAGACAAACTCCCCATCTGCATCCTTCTGAATTCCTTGGTCCACCTTACCGGACAAAGGCTAACATTCTTATCAGCCTTCAGCACCACTATTGAACGTTTGCCCAATTGATCAGTCTTAGTCTTTTGCAACCCAGTAATAACCACCCCAGCACCTATCATTACATCCTTCAAAATAATGATCCTAACAACTCAGACACATGGAAAGCACCACAACGTGATCCACATAACATAATCCAAAGAACTGCCCTCTAATACCACTAATCCTTTCAACAGAACTTTCAACAATGCCCTCATCAGTGGCCATCTCATATCCCTACATTCTACATCCACTTTCCCCCAACTTTTCAACATACGGCCTACTGTCCATGACTTTGTAAAATCCTGTAACTCAGATACCCAGGCAGATATGCTAATAGCAGCGAAATCCACCCTAATAGTTTGTAAATCCTTACCTAACTCCCAATCTCAAGCTAAGTAGCACAGCAACACTTCCTCAACCACACCCTTTCCTCTTCTGGCAATTGTAAAACAAACTGATCAAATTCACAAACAGCCCTACCATAAGCCTTTTTGGTAGAGCGAGCCTAAAAATGATGCAACAAGCTCCTGGCTACCTCGACCCAAGGTTCCACACCTCTTCTGGCAGGAGTTCCGGCACTTCATCCACCCCTGGAGCCAACCAATGAAACCTGTAAAACTGAAATTGAGACAAACTATCAGCAATGTCATTCCTCACACCAAGCACATACACTCCTGTAAATGAACAGTTTATTAACAGACTCTGGAAAACCAATTTAAGCAAGACAAACAGTAACAATTTTGACTTAGCCATCTTCTTTTGTAAAACCCATACAACTGCCATGTTATCAGAATGAAAAACTACTCGTTTGTCCTGTAATTGGTCCTTCCAAACTACCAAAGCTGCCCAAATAGGCATCAACTCTAAAAACGTCACATCAACTTTCCATTCGTCCTTCCAACCTTGAGGCCATTTAGCTGCAAACCACCGCCCTCCAAAGTAAGCCCCCATGCCAATGCCCCCAGCTGTGTCCGTGAATAACTGAACTTCCTCCTGCCTCACCCAGTCTGTCTGCCAAAAAGAAATCCCATTAGATTTTCCCAAAAAACAGGACCACAACAACAAATCCTCCCGAACCAACTTGGTCACCCTAACCTAATGGTGATTACTCCTGCCCCCTTTCAACATAAATGCCACAGACCTACAAAAAGTATGCCCCGGGTGTACCGCTCAACAGGCAAAATTCAACAGTCCTAACAACTCCATAACTGTCTGAATCTGTACCTTATCCTTAGCCACAACTAACTTTACTGCCATCTTCAGCCTGTCTATCTTATCCAAAGGCAAACAAAACAGCCACCACTCAGCATCCATTGTCAATTGCAAAAATTCTAATGCTCTTGCCAGACCTTCCAGCTTATGTTGGCTTAACAGTACCCATAGCTCCTCACACATGCTTTTAATTTCCTGCAAACCTTCCTGGGCCCCTAACTGTCCTTCCCCAACTAGCAAAAAATCATTCAACTAGTGAACTGCCTTCTGCGTACCCACCCTCTGCAGCCATACTCACTGGAATACCATACTGAACTTCTCGAATGTTGCACATGCCACAGAACAACCCATTGGCATGGCTATGTCAGAATAATATTTGTCCCCCACTACTATCCCCAGCAACAGCCAATCATCCTGCCTGATTGGTAGTAAACGAAAGGCAGACTCAATATCCACCTTTACCAACGATGGATCCTTAAAATCCTTAATAAGCTTGACGGTATCATCCAAAGATGCATAATGAACCTTGACATCCTCCTCCGCAATGAAATCATTAACTGAACCCCCTTCAGGATAAGACAAATGATGAATCAACCAAAACTCCCCAGCCCGTTTCTTTGGTACTAACTCCAAGGGCAACACCTTGCAATTAACAACAAAAGGCGGTCTGTCAAACGGACCCAATAACTGGACAGTATGACACTCCTTCCCCATAAATCCTTCTAATATATCTTCCTTACCATGCACTGAGCACAGGTTCTTGCAAACCACCCCATCTCCAGCCACACTAGATTTAATAGAAAATCCCTGTTGAAACCCCTGTAATAACTCATATCTAAGTGCGAGACTGGGCAAACCTTGGAGCATTCCATGTAGAATCTCTACCTTAATGGGTAAAGGCCCCTACTTCCCCTATTACCCCTAAAGAATCTACCTCTCATGGCTTGAAAAACCTTGAATGGAGGGAAAGCCACCCTCTTGAGCCATAAAATTAGAATTCAAAGCAGTGAGGTCATGGCGACCGCAGTGAATGGCCGAATAACTTCCTCCACACCATGAGCACGAGTGCAAAAATTTGCACCCTACCCATGAACAAAAGCCATTGTTAAAAGACCAACATACCCCAAATCCTTTTTCCCTGATTCCCAGTCTATTAAACCTCCCATAAGTATCCATCATAGGAACCAATTATATATCATAATGACGCACCTCCAAGCATAGTGAATGATCCACTGCCTTCTGCTTACAGAACCTGTAATCATACCATAACCATGCATTTTCTGGCTATAAACATTGTGCCTCCCAAATTGTAAGAAAATAACCCAAAAGGGGCAAAGCCAAAGACCTGTCCTTTTCCAGATGCACAGCCAATGTAGTAACAAAAACCTACTGCCCAGTTATCCCACATCTCGGGGAAAATTTTACCTATCCTTTTCCTACCCAAAGCCACAAAAACCGCCAACAAATCCTTGCTATTAGCCGACTCTGCCTCTACTAAACTCTGCACCCCTACTGCATCAATTAACTCAAATACATTGCCATATTCCACTTTCCAAATTTTTTCCTTCACTGATGATGGAATGTGTGGGGTCAAAAAAACTGCCCCTGACCCTTGTCCCAATGCCTGTGTGGTTAACCAATCCCCTGGATGAAGACCAAATTTAGGACCTAGGTCTAAACCTAAAGTCAAGCTATCACCTGACCCTGCACTACACCCACTCACACTCACATCCACCCCACCATACCCAGATACCCCTGCAACCTCCATCTCCGCACACCCTAATGCATTCCATTCTCTCCTAGGGTCCCTACCTCTGAGTTCCCCTTCTTCTTCACTTACCCCCATATCCTCACTGCTCATCTCACCTGACAGAACTGACAAAAGAAAAACATTACCAGAGCATCCGTCTTGAGACCCGCTCAGAGCCGATGCCCCAACTGTGACCACCTCCTTCGCTATACACTGCCTTTTCTCCCAAGCTGTAGCTCTCACTGTGGCACATCACCTTTTCACACCTGGAGAATGCTCCTGCTCCATAACCACCTCTGATGTCGACACCTCCTGGAAGAGTTCCTCCGCCTGAGTCACTATGGCCTGCCAATGCTGCCGCAGTCCCTGTAAGTTAGCCATCTGTAGAAAAAGAGAGATAGAAAACACACACACATTAATAATCAAAATGCTTGGCCCAAACCACATCAGCAAACCACCACCCCCACATATACCCCCAATGTAATAGTCCACTCTGTCAAGTCTCAAACTCTGAATCCTATACCCTAGTTAGAGTAATGTCCCAATACTCCAGTAAAGTAACCTCTACTGCAACCTCAGTGGCATGTTTATTTTAACCAATTAGCCCTTCCCAGTCTTGAACCCAAGGTCCTGTACACCCTTTTCAGCATAATGTGTCACTACACCCTGTGACTATCTAACCCCCAAAAACCAAGAATATACTACACCATATGTGCCTCCCAGCGTATATACATATATATCTATATCTATATATCTATCTATATATATATATATATATATATATATATATATATATATAATGATCGACGTTGCGCGAGGAGGTGTGAGTCAGACGGAGTTAGAGGAGCGAGCGGGGTGTCGCTCTATGTGGGGGATAGGGGTTAGGGCTGTGTGAAAGGTGTGTGGTATGGTTGGGGTAAGGGTATGGTGTGGTAAGTGGTGTGGGTGTTAGGGGAGGGTAGTAGTGAAGTAGGGGTTAAGGAGTTAGTAGGTAGGTGATGTGTGATGTGTGCTAGGAGAGGGGGGGGGGGGTGGGTGTGAGAGTGGGTTTAGGTGCAGGTAGGTATGTAGTGTCGCTCCGGTGTGTGTGTCGGTAATGGTGTAATGGTGTTCGTGTTTGTGTGTTGTCGGTCATCTGGCGTCGAGGGGGTTCTTTCCATCGGGGAAATCGTGTCGTCGGTAATTAGTAGTAGACCCATATATATATATATATATGTGTGTGTGTGTGTGTGTGTGTGTGTGTGTTGTTTCTCCTCCTCCCCCAGTCTCTGGCTCTCCTCAATCTCGAACAAAACTATAGACACTCATAGATACCATGTGCACACACACACACATACACACACACACACACACACACACACACACACACACACACACACACACACACACACACACAGACACAGACACACACACACACACACACACACACACACACACACACACACACACACACACACACACACACCCTGCAGAGGCACAGACATAACAGAAACAGCCACATGGACCTACCGGAGCCCCTAACATCAGCAGCCCCGACCACTACAACCACCAAAACTTAGCCAAACCCACCTGTACCAACAACCATTAGCCAACCACAAACACCAGGGAAATGATTGGGCCAGTAAGTACTGGGCACAAACCATCACATGGCCATAGAACGACAGAGCAATGCACCATCACAACCCCAAGCCACCAATGAAACGAACAATGACTGAGACTATAAGGCCATCTCCAGCCCCACCATTGAGACACAAGGCCACCAGGGAACCAGAGACAATGACCAACAACACCAGGTAAGTTAGACACCACATGCAAACCACCTACTCACACCATAATATCCCTGTCTCTTCCCCCCATCCCCCATTCCTACCCAGCCCCCAGACTAACCATCACACACCACCCACCAGTCAAATGCCCCCCAATAACATTAAAAAAAAAAAAACCTGCTCCTAATTAAAGATCTCCTTCCAGCACACACAATCCAAGGCCTACCTGTCACCAGAGTACCTACAAGGTTGTCTGGACGTGGGTTAGCTGCAATAACACCAGCTCATGCCAAAATGTAACCACTTCATCTATATCCCCTTATATATCAACTACTCTAAGTCCCTCCCTAACCTACATCACTTCCCCTAAGTTCTCCATCTACTTAACCCTTTATCATCCAAAACTTCCTGCCTGTAAACTAACCTACCAAAAAGCAGAATCCTCTACCCCTTTACTCTAATATATACCCCCAACCCTTTCTAAAGAGGGTCCTGGACAAATTGGTTTGTCCCAAACCTCATTTGTAAGAGGCATTTTTGTCAGTCCATAAAAAACTTATAAAACTGGTATCCTGTTCCATCTGATCATGAAACTGACTGTAAATTAACTTGTATAAGTACCTTATCTAATTCATATAATGAAATCTAATTTTCCAATTCCTTGTTTTTTTCTGTAAATTTGTTAACGTTATTCTTTTTTGTACTTTCTTTCTACCTTGAAACATTTTCTTTGCATAATTTATTATGATATTCATAATTTGTTTCTGAGATCTTCTTACCTCTCATCTGTCATCTTTCATTTCTCTTATTATACCAGTATTCTTTTTAATTATGCTACTCAAATAAGCTGATGCCTCTTCTCTTTTAACTTGTAAATAATATCTTTGGTTAAAACATATTTTTTAATTTTCTCTTGATTCGTTTAATTAATTCTCCATTGTATCACATAATATTATCTGTTGTTATTTTCCAAATCCTTTAAAGCATCCATGCATATTGTTTAATATTTTATTTTTAGGTTCATAGGTAGGTACTAGGCTATTGGCCCAGGGGCCTAAGTTAGTCTAGACAACAAGGTTCCCTGGCTTACGTCACCCAAGAATGTTATTTTCCTGTGCCCCTGTCAAGCAGAGCCATAGAAGTGATCCCCAGAGAGTATTTCCTATTTCCCATCCACTCATCAAGATTTTTCTTGAAGAGTGCTAATGAGGAACTTTGCTTGACATAGATGGGTAGCTTGTTCCAGAGTATGGGAAGTCTCTGGAACAGGAATCTATCCTTCCAGCATGTCCTGTTTATTGTGGTGACAAGGTGTAGGTCCCTAGAGTGTAGCTCGGAGGGATTGGGATTTCTTTAGGTGCAGCATGTCCAACAGCTCTGGGTTTGACATAGCTTTATATGTTAGGCAGAGATCACCTCTGAGTAGGTGATATACTACGGAGTAAGGCTGGAGTTTTTTGAGATGGTCAGTGTAGGGCATATGTTTGAGGCCAGTAATCATCTTTGTGAGGTACTTCTGTGGCCTTTCCAGCTGCTGCAGATGTCTTGTGAGGTACATTCCAAAAGGGGTGTTGTACTCCATAATGGGTCTAATGAGTGTTGAGTAGAGGGGAACAATTAACTCTTTTTTCCTGGATGAGAACTCTTTTGTGATGAGGTATGCTATGTAGAAGGATTTCCTGACTACTGTGGCAATGTGATTATCAAAGGAGAGACTAATGACCACCTGGGTCCCAAGGTCTCTTATCACAGATTTGGCATTAAGTAGATTGCCGCCTATGTAGTAGTTCATGGGTACAGAGTTTTTACCAAATTGGATGACAATGCACTTTTTGGCATTGAGCTTGAGGTCATGGCTCTGACACCAGGCATCTGTCTCAGTGAGGCACTTCTGTAGGATCTACACATCATTTGGGGACTCAACTCTGCAAACTTTGTTAGCCAAAGGCCTTCTGTGTTAGCCTGTACTTCAGAGAAGAAGATACCAAACAAGAGAGGTCCCAGGACTGAACCCTGTGGTACTCCACTTGTCACTGGTTTGAAGTCAGATTTGGAGTCTGCAATTTTTACAGTGTGGGTTCTGTCAGTGAGCCAGTTGACAACCCATCTTGTGACGTAAGGCTTTATATGTAGTTTAGTGAGTTTATCTATAATTCCAGAATGGGGATGGTGTCAAAAGCCTTGGCAAGGTCAAGATAGGCTGTGTGAACCACCTTACCCTTGTCTACAGCTTTGGTGACTGCCTCAAAAAAGTCAATCAGGTTCAGGAGGCATGATCTGCCTTTCACAAGCCCAAACTGGGTGGGGTCCAGTGTTTGGAGGTTACCAATGTCTTTGTTTATGAGTTCCATGATGATACGTTCCATGGCCTTACAGACCAGGCTTGTCAGGCTAATAGGGAGATAGTTCCCAGGATCAGTGGTGGCTCCCCTTTTGTGGAGTGGGATAACTGTTGCTGTGTGCACAAAGCCTGATGTAAGGCTATGACTGAACAAAGTGCTTATTTGGGGAGCCAGTTCGTTCTGAAATTCATGTAAAACGCAGCCTGGGATGTTGTCGGGTCCCATGGATGCTGTGTTTTTGGCTTTATAGAGTGCAGCTTTTACCTGTGTAATTATGATTACAGGGACTCTGCATTCTTCCTGTATAGATATGGGCCATTTAGGGGGTGAGAGGGGGGTAAAGTTAGCACTGAACCTATCTGCCAGGATGTTGGCAATATCAGTTGGTTCTGTAATTTTCATGCCATTGTGCTGTAACTCGGAGCAGATCTGGGTATTGCCATTGAGATTCCTGACAAAGCTATAGAATGCTTTGTGGTTTCCTTAAAATCAGTGGCGATTTTGTTTTCGTAGCTAGCTTTGGAGGATCATATAAGTGATGTTAGCTTCTTACTGAGGCTGACCAGGGAGCTCCTCCACTCATGGGATTTTACTCTCTTTTGCAACAGTTTCTTCCTTCTGTTGTAGAGTTTGTTTATGGCAGGGGACTACCAGGCTGGCTTCCCTTTTTTGGAGGATAGCATCTTGGTTCTGTTTGGGATAGCACGATCCATGCCCTCGTGTAAGTGCTTATAGAGGGCATTTGTGCAGGATTTAGCAGTTGTAACTGTATTGTCCATCTGCTTGGGTATCATGAAGTTCACCACTTCTGTCTTAAGCATGAAGTTGGCTTTGGAGAATTTTTTTACTGTGGTTTCCTTAATGAGGGGTGGGGGTGGGATGTGGATATCTAGGGTGATTAACTTATGGTCGGATCTGACCAACGAGGAGTTGACTTCAGGTGTGGAACACCGGTCACTCGTGTTGGTATTGACTAGGTCTAGAGTATTTTTGCCCCTGGTGGGGATGTGGATAAGTTCATCCAGGGCATTGGAATTTATGAATTCCAGAAAGCGTTGAACAAAGGAGTTGGTACATGAGTAGTTTTCCCAGTTAATGGTGGGGTAGTTGAAATTGCCCATTATTAGGGTGTTTGGTTGAACCCTAATATTTTCCAGGATATCAAGAAAAGAGGAGTGGGAATCCTGGGGCATGGTGGGGGATCTGTAGCAAGCTACAATTTGGATTGCAGTTTTGCCCAGAGTTAGTTGCACTTGGATAACCTCTGATGCATTATGCTGAGCAACTAGCCTGGAGGTGTGGATATCCTTAATGAATATGGGCACACCTCTACCTTTGGTGTTCTGGTCCAGGTTAGATGGCCGAAAAGTGTGGTATGAGTTATAGCCTGGTAATGCAGGGGTGCACTCTGGAGCCTTGAACCAGGTCTCAGTCACTGCACAGATATCAATGTTCTCCATTTTAAGGAGTGCCTCGAGGGAGTGCATTTTGAGATTTAGACTTCTATCATTGAGTAGCATTACCCTCAGTTTTTGCTTGCCTGTTCCTGCTACGGTGGTGAATTTGCCATTTGAACCTAGTCCTTTAAAAGGCATTATAGGGGTGGCAAGAGCCTTAGCCAGTATCTGGAATCCCAGGGGTGACAGGTGCAGGCCATCTCTGGAAAAGCATCGTGGTCTGTTGACCATGTTGTCCCAGGCAGACAGATACTGGATCCCCTTAGAATAACACCAGAAGCTTAGCCAATTGTTGAAGTCAATTATTTTGTCCTCGTACTGCGGTATCATTCTGGGTGATGGCAGGATGCTACTCAGGGCTAGAGTCATACCTGCCTGGGCCACAAGATCAGATAGTTCTTCCATGGGTCTTTTCATGTAGTCCAGGGAGGTACATCTCAGGTCATTCACACCAACATGGACAATGACAGAGTCATATTTGTACTTGTTGTGGAGTGACCTGAGTGCATGGGTTATGTGGCAGATCCTGGCACCCGACAGGCAGCTGACAGTAACCTTCTCCTTGTTTAGCTGGTGAGTGGGACATCAGTGTGCCTGACTATAGAGTCACCTATGACTAGTGTGATGGGTATGTTGTTTTGCCTTATGGGCTGTGGCTGAGTGGCACACTGAGTATGTGGGCTATGTGTCATTTGGGTAGTATTGGGGGGTAGAGGTTGATTGTGTTTCTGCTTTGGAGGTTTCTGCTGCTTCATCAGATTTTTATTGAGAGCCTCCGCAAAAGTTTTTGTGTTTCTATGTGTGGATTTTGGTGGTGTAGGTTTAGTGGGATTATATGATGAGTGTGGTGTGTTGCAAGTGTTTACCTTCTCCTCTTGACTGTCAAGTTCAGTCTTGGATGGAGAGAGCTTTACCTCCAGTTTGACTATATAAGTGCATCTCTCACAAGTTGTAGTGTTGAGTGGTAGGAGGAGAGGCTTGTCTGTGTACATGAGGCAATTGCTACATTGCCTCAAGATGGCCAGATTCATCAGATAGACAGGAGAGAACACTGGGAGCTGACCCTTGGACATGCCTGAAGAAGAAACTATTTTCCTTTAGTCAAGTGATTAAAGTGAGTACAAGAGCTGTTTTTCTCTAAGCAAGTGAAGAAAATAAGTACAAAAACTGTTTTCCTCTAGGTAATGAGGAAGGTTAAGTGCTGTAGTAATTTGTAGCTTATTTAGTGCTTACAATAAGTTCTGAAGAAGTGCTGAGCATGAATAAGCAAATTCAAGTGTAAAACCAAGAATCTGTATCTGATGCAGACTAATTACAGGAAAGAAACAAGTGCAAATGCGGCTTTTAAATCAGAATGTTGAGAGAGATGGAAAAATTGCTCATATGGCCAGTAACTACAATTTCTGGTCCAGAAACTACTCCTTATGTGGTAGAGAGGTTACCCAGTGCTTACCACTCCCACTGATAAGCTAGAAGGCTTCCCTCCAACACAGAAAGGCTTGTGGGGGAGGGGGCTCAGGAGCTTACAAACAGTCCTGGATACAGCAAATCTGTATCTGGACTTGACTAGTTACAGGAAGGGGTGAAAACAAGTTAAAATGTGGGCTTTTGAATCAAAGTTGAGAGAGATGGAAAAACTGCCCAAACGGCCAATAACTATAATTTCTGGGCCAGAACCACTCCTTATGTGATAGATAGGTTACCTAGTGCTTACCACTCCCACTGATAAGCTAGCAAGCTTCACTCTAACACAGATAGGCTGGGGGGGGGGGGGTCAGAAGCTTACAAACAGTCCTGGATATAGCAAATCTGTATCTGGACTAGACTAGTTACAGGAAAGGCAGCAAACAAGTGTAAATTCTTTTGTTACAGTTAAGCAGAACACAAGGAAATTCTAGCAAAGTTTTTTTTTTTGTAAAGGAAAGGGAGAAGGAAAATGCTGAAGGTTAGAAAACTAAGTGGGTTGGCCTTCTCAAATGTTCTATTTGTATTAGGAAGAATGAGCTAATGACACTAGACTGACAGGATTGTCCCAGTTCAAATTTACAGTACGGGTGGGCAACTGCAAATCCACCAACTATAAGAAGAAGACACCACAGGGAATGAAGGGACAGTGGCAACCAGCTCACAATATTCAATGAAAGAAATAAAATAATTGCAGACAGAAACACTATATTCACTGAACAAAAAAATATAAAAATAAAATGCAATACTATCTTTAACACTGCAAGTTTGTACTTATCACAGCTTGTAATTTAGTTGATTGTAGGTATATAGTAGCCAGCCAAACAGCTATTGCTATTGCTGAAATGACTTATAACCACAGAGTAAACCTCTAGGCTAAGAGTTAACAGTGAATATGAATGAAGTAGAACAACAGTAACCCCCACTACTTGCAGAGAGAAAGAGACAGCTCACAATATTCAATGAAAGAAATAACAGAATTGCAAACAGAAACACTATATTCACTGAACAAACAAATATAAAAATAAAATGCTGTAGCATCTTTAACACTGCAAGTCTGTACTTATCCCAGCTTGTAATGCAGTTGAGTGTAGGTATAAAGCAGCCAGCCAAACAGCTCCACTTTTCTTACATCTGACTGTCATTCTAAAAGTATTTTTTAAATTTTTCTTTCAAAGCTAGCCACAACTCGGGTCTATATTACCAGATTGAAAACCCATTTCAGCGAACACCAGAAGACCGACACGTATAGCGTGAACTGCAAATACACCGAACCCCCTAAACCGCGAAATTTTAAATCTCCAATCGTCATAGTTGGCCATCACCACCACACGCTACATACTACATACCCAAACATAATAAATAAAACACATACATACACTAACCAAACCCTACTTGTAACCCTACACTAAACCTTACATACATTACTATCTATGCACTTACCTTAACCCGCACCTTAACTCTAAGGTCCGTAACTATCACACACTTACCCTACAGACATATACCCAAACAAAACAAATAATCCACACACATACACTTAAAACCCTACTTCTAACCCTACACTAAACCTTACATACATTACCTATCTATGCACTTACCTTAACCCGCACCCTAACCCTAAGTTCCATAACTATCGCACACTTACCTTATGGAGCCATACCACAAACCGGCCAACCATGACACTTCGACTTTTCGTGTTTTGCGGTTTTGAACGTTTGCCATTACCGTAGTTCACACTATATATGTCAGTCTTGTGGTGTTCGCTATAACGGGTTTTTGATCTGGTAATATAGACCCCACAATTCATACCAGTTTTTTTAACACAACATATTGGAAATGTGAACTTTCCCTAAATGTATACTTTTTTCCCATTATCTTTCTATAATTTCTAATTTATTATTTGTATTCCTTTGCCCAATCTGATATGCTTCTTATTTTTCTGTATTTCTATCCATATGGCTGAGTGATTTGAAAAGCCTGTTCTAAGTATGTATTCCTTAGCTACATTTAAATGTTCTGATATAATAAAACAACCTATTTCCATCTTACACATACCTTGACTATATGCCATAAATTATTATTCCAAATCCTTAAATCGCCACATTTATAACTTCAAACATTTTCTTAACCTCATTTGCTCTCTTCTTCTTTTCCCCCTCTTAATTCATAATTAAAAATCGCCAGTCGTTATATTCATATTAATTACTGCATTATACAAAATATTATAAAATATATTTCCCTTTCTTTACTTGTAACAAGAGCATACAATGGTATAATTCTATATACCTGATTATGCAATCAGACATTTACAAGGGTTAATCTTCCCATCATTCCCAGTGTTAAGTTCAGTATTTTCACTGACTTTCTATAGAGTACAACTATGCCTGAACATAGCTCCTTTGCTAGGTTCTATATTATATCTTCTCTCCAAAGTTTCTTTGATCGTGATCTCTCATCTTGTTTCAAAAATCTTACATCTTCCAATATTATTATATCAACTTCACAATTTCTACATCAGTTTAGGATATTAATTCTTCTACTTATATTTTTTATGCTATTTATATTTACTGAAAACACAAGTTGTCATAATGTCTGTATTGTAGCTTATCAGAAATTGTGTACATTTGAAGTATTTATCTCATATGCATTATCCATTTCCTTTCTTTTTCTTTTGTATATTTATCCATTTAAACTTCCTTTTCATATCTCTTATTCTTCTGCCAATATAATTATTTTATCTTTCATTATTTTCCAGTTTAAATTTTTCTCATCGCTTATTTCAGAACCTTCCTCCTTATTATGTTCTGTTTCATTTTCTTTTTATCCTTAGCTTTATTTTTACCATGATCTTGCTTCCCTACATCCTCTTTATCTTATCTTGAGGCTGTTTCTTCTCTTCTCTTCACATACTGTCCTCACTTCAGCTTATTTTACTTCATCCTTTTTCTCTAGATTACAATCCATCCATAAATGCTCAGTTTTGTTACATTTATAACATTTCAATTCATAGTTTTTACATCATGACCTGTTTCCCCACAAATATAACATTTCCTCTTATCACAGTTAATTATCAAATGATCATCTTTTTCACAGGAAAAAAAAAACATGTTTTTGGTTGTTCCCAATATTTTACAATATCTCACTTACCCTCTACATTTATCATACTAGTGATATGAACATTTTTTTTCTTATTCCATTTTTCAGTACAATATGACAGTCCCATCCCCCATTCCATAATCCTTTATTATAACAGACTTTGCTAATGTCCATAACTTCTTTACAAAGTTTACTTAAATGTCTCTTTGGAGTCTCTTTTTCAACTTCAGTATGAAATTGAACTTGTACTTTCTTTTTTGTTTCTCCATGAACTGCTTTAACTATATAAGAATTCAATAGATTATAGTTGTTTTTTTCTCATACTCCTCCAAAAAACTTTCCAGAACAGAACCAGTCTCATAAATATTGCAAGAAAATGTCTCTTTATTTAAAAGAATAAAAGCTCTTACCTCCTGAGTCTTCACTCCCAATAGGACAATTAAATTATCCCAAATGTCATATCCGTCCATTCCATTTTCTTCTTTGTTCTGAATTCTCACCATAAATTTCCTTTGATTGCTGACATTTCCTTTCCTCTGTTCATCTCTCATCACTTTCACTGCAATTTCTTTAAAAGTCCCAGCATATGATTTTGCTGTCTGGCAATCTTTGTTCAAAATAGATTCTGACTGAATTTTGACATAATTTCACCCCATTAAATATATTTTCTATCTTTCCAGCTTGGCCTGCAACAACAATTCACCCAAAATATCATCCTGTAGCCCTCCTTACTGGAGGGTTGTAATAATGCATGAATCTTTGTTTAGAACATTTGCTTTCGATGAAACAAATTCTGCTGAAAAAATCCTTAGAATCTTGTAAAGCTTCAAACACAGACTTCAACAGCATTCACCTCTATGCTCCCCACCTTCCTGGGTCTCCTTGAGTGCTGTTCTCTCAGCTGCTCTTGCACTAGGAATGGAACAGACACTCTCTTAATGAGTAGGAGAAGTTCCCTAATGGCCTGGTCAAATTTCCCCTAGTAGCATAAATGCCACCTTTGGTCTCCCCTGAAAACAGGATACTAACTTAGTGGGAATAACCTAGTCAACAAAGTATGAATAATTTAAAGACAATTATACATGTTTCAATTTTAAAATAACATAGTAAATTTCTAATATGTTTAAAATGTAATTAAATGTGCAACATGAAGGTAGCACTTTGAAATAGGCTCACAGTATAATTAAATGTGCCATAGCTATAAATAATGTGCATAAAAGAAGCCTGCAAAATAAAAGTACTGCATAAAGTTAGGAAATAACATACCAAAAAGGGTTTGACTATGAAACTCTGACTTTCTGAAAGCCGATATGTTGAAAGGATAAAAAGAAAAAAATGCCTGAAAGTCAAAAGGGCTAAAAGAACTTTTTAGTCAATTTTATTTCCAATGTGGGGGGCAAGCTCCCTATCTCCTAAACTTATATATACATGACACCATGTTTGCACCAACTCAAAAATGGGAGAAATCTCCACAAACAAGTAAATCATTGCTGGAGTACACTTAGAAACCACAATGGCAACCATTTCCTATGGGAAACATTTGGCATTATGCCATTCATTTTTTTTTCTGAGATCTACTGATACCCAGAGAATTTCATCTTGAGCATGTGCTGAACAGAAATGAGAGGGCTAAAGCTGAGGTTATAGCCTAGACGTACAGTAGGGAGGAATGCCGGGAAACCAATAAACAATGCACCAAAGTAACTACAAGATGGGACAACTATATTAGAAAACAAATACAGCTGTACAGTGTTCAAATTCCTGGCAGTCAGGTCTATACTTAACAATTAGTAGTGCAGATGCACTGTGGAAGTGTATCAAATGGTTTAGTTTAATACACAGAATGTGCTGGTCAGACTCAAGAGGAGGACATAGTCAATAAGGTGTCCCAGCAATCGCCTATCAAAATCTGTGGAAGGACTCACTTTAATTCCCAGCCCATGTTTGTCATACCCAAGATAACAAGGACAGTATAAGGTGTCCTTCTAATCAGCAGTTTTAAAATGCAGTGGTTGCTTTTGGGAAGGTTGACTTTAATACCCAAGTTGTGCTGGCCAGACCTGAGATAATATGTGCATTATAAGTTGTCCTAGCAATCAGCAGTAGAAAAGCACAGTGGGAGTCTTTGGCAGTAGGCACTTTAATATCAAAATGGTGGTGTTGAAACCCAAAATGGGGCAGACATTGGAGGGGGATATAATAAGGTGTGTTAGCAGTCAGTCAACACTGGAAAGACTCCCTTTTACACCAAAAATGTATTATTTAGAACCAAGATGATAAGAGTACTTTAAGGTGTCTTACAATTCAACAATACTAAAGACTATGTAGTTTTTGGAAGTGTTTAATTCACAAATGGTATTGGTTGAATATGAAACCACAAGAGTACTGTAAGTTATCCTAGCAATCAAAAAAACAAAAACATAGTAGGAGTCTTAGGAAGTGGGCTTTTGTATACCCATACTGTGGTGTGATAGGGACACTGACATCTAAGGGACACTGTAAGGGATCTTAGCAATCAGCACTGGAAAAAAAACAGTGGTGGGGCCATTGGAATGTTGCACTTTAATACTCAAACTGTTATAGTCAAGCCTGAGATGACAGGGGGTAATGTAATATATTCTAACAATGAGCTGCACAAAAACACTGCCATTTTTTGACAGAGCTCATTTTAATAGTCAAGGTGAGCCAGTTAAACCAAAAAAAGATGACAGTGCACCTTAAGAAGTCCTAGAAATCATCTGTACAAAAACACAACAGCAGCTTTGGTAAATGTTGGTTTAATTGTTAAACTAGCAGTTTTTAGACCTAGGATAACTGTGGTACTGTAAGGTGTTCTACTAATCAGCAGTGCAGAAACACTGGGAGAGTCCTTGGAAGTTGGCACTTTTATAGGTTCATAGGTGTGTACTAGGCTAATAGCCCTGGGGCCTTTACAAGCCTATTCCCAGACTATGCTGTTTGGACACATGAAGAGAAGGATCTTATAAGGTGGTCCTACCAATCATCAGCAGAAAACATAAAGGGATTCTATGGAGGGATTTACTTTAGATGTGTATGTTGTATTCTTTACCCATTTGTAAATAATGGATATTGCAAATTGTCTAGAACATGAATGTGCTTACTGTCACAAACTTAAACATACAGTAGCATTTATTTATTTGTTATTGTATTATTACATAAAATACACAACTGCCTCATTACTAAGCATTTCACATAAAGCAAAGCAGGCAACAACACATATAAAAAGAGGACAGATCCAAATTAAAATGCTCACTACCTAAAAAGTAAGATTATTTCAATTAAAATGTCCATATGCTTTGTACTGTTATAACCTGATTTTCTAGTTATTTTTGTTTTTCTACACTTTAACTCTTGTGTATTATGACCGCTATATTTTTTGTACTTCTCAGATTATTTTTCTTAGTTAATATCTGCACAGGTACATCTGTGGTCCACTTAACCCACCTGTTATAAGTAAGTAAGTAAATAAGTCAATAGTTAATACAAAGTGCAGACTAGAGTACACAGGATTCATGGACACAGAAATATAAAAAGGCTGATTTAATGTTATAACGGCTGTTGCTCAAAATGTAGCTAATTGCAAAAGAGGATGTTTAACTGCTAATTTAGGTTGGTTACAGGAGAAACGTATTAGGGGAGAAGAATGCAAGTTAAATGCCAGCAGACATGAATAGATTCCTATAAGTATTGGCAGACACAGTTTTAGTCAAGTTTACATATTGTGTACTATACTTTTTGATTCACACCCTAGTACCAGACATAGTAAGTGCCACACTTATAATGTAAACACCAGCTTCTTTACTTATGTCAGGAAGTTGCAAGACAATATCCAACATTGCCCTGAACGTATACATAATGACACTACTTAGTGAATATTGCAAATATTTTAGCAGACAAATTCAATGACTCCAGGTACATCTATATAAACCTCACATACACCTACGGATCTCAAACTCTGTATCATCACAAAAATGAAAACTTATCAAAAGTGCTCTCCAAAACAAAAAAAAAGAAATACATCCTCTATAGGACTTGATGACATAGCAGGATGCCTGCTGAATGGCACTAAATGTGCTGGTGGACCTCCTCCTACCACTGTCCAGCCTCTGCATATCCACTGGCTTTGTTATCAAGGTTATGAAGCTACTTGTCAAGGGTGGCCCCACCATGAACCCTGGAAATTACAGACCCATCAGCCTAATGAGCCACATCTGTAAGGCCATGAAATGGCTCATAACAGACCTGATAAACTACAGGATAAAAAAATCTTATAAGACTTGACCACTGACAGTTTGGCTTTGTTAAGATTCTGCCCAATGACTCTGGTAAACTTTTGAGAGGGTAATGCCAAGACGGGACAGTGGTAACACTGTTCCGCACTACATCCAGACCTCGCCCAAACATTTGATACCATATTACATGCCAACATAAGCAAGCTAAATATACTCCAAACTAATCCCCTTGTTGTTAGATGGATAACATCTTGGCTGGGGACAAAACCTACACTGTCAGGATGGCATGTGCATCGTTAGAGAGCAAGAAAGTAAATTTTGACATACAAAAGGGATTCATGATGGAACCTCTGTTATTTGGAAGATACTTCTCTGATCTCCCAATCAAAAATGTGGAACTCTGGTTAACCTCTTTTGCTAATGATTACAAACTGGATGATATACTTAAATTTCTTCAGGTATGCAGAAGCTACAAAGTGAACTTACATGTAAATAGCTGGTGGTTGAAAATGGCTTAAAATGAAATGATAAAAAAGGCAATGTTGTATTTGAAAAAAAAAAAAACTCCACCTTTCTTATAGTGTAGACCCCCACATCAAAATGAAGATGTTGTGAAAAACCCTGGAACATGAGTAGAGAGCTTTATCTCCTTTGATCATTATGTTGCAACACTGGTCAGGAAAGCTGTATGTCTGGCATAGTTGATTGCACAGGATATTTCCTTTACATCCAAAGAAGTACTTAGCCCTCTTTATTCTGCACTGATCGGAACCATCATTAAATACAATACTCCCCTTAGGATTTATATTACTAAACATATCAAGCAGTAGGAGAAACACCAAAGGCTCATGAAAAGAAAAAAAAAATACATAAATAAAAAGATCATCATCATCATCATCTTTCGGCTGTTCCCATTAGGGGTCACCACAGCGGATCATCTGTTTCCATTTCTTCCTGTCCTCTGCATCTTGCTCTGTCACACCAACAACCTGCATGTCCTCTCTCACCACATCCATAAACCTTATCTTAGGCCTTCCTCTTTCCTGTTACCTGGTAGCTTCATCCTTAGCATTTTTTCCCAATATACTCAGCATCCCTCCTCAGCACATGTCCAAATCAATGTAATCTTGCCTCTATGGCTTTGTCTCCAAACCTTACAACCTGGGCTGTCCCTTTAATATACTTATTCCTAACCCTGTCCACCCTTGTCACGCCCAAATCAAATCTTAACATCTTTAACTCTGCCACATCTAGCTCTAACTCCTGTCTTTTTGTCAATGCCACTGTCTCCAACCTATATAACATAGCTGGTCTCACTACCCTCTTGTAGACCTTCCCTTTCACTCTTACTGGGACTCGTATGTCACAAATCACTCCTGACATTCTTCTCCACCCACTCCATCCTGCTTGTACTCTCTTCTTCACCTCTCTTCCACACTCACCATTACTCTGAACTGTTGATCCCAAGTACTTAAACTCATCCACCTTTGCCACTTCCACTCCTTGCATCCTTACCATTTATCTATCCTCCCTCTCATTCACACACATACATTCTGTCTTAGTCCTGCTGACCTTCATTCCTCTTCCCTCTAGAGCATATCTCCATCTCTCCAGGGTCTCTTCCACCTGTTCCCTACTCTCACTACAGATCATAATGTCATCTGCAAACATCATAGTCCACTGGGACTCCTGTCTGATCTCGTCTGTCAACCTGTTCATCACCATTACAAATAAGAAAGGGCTCAGAGCTGATCCTTGATGTAATCCCACTTCCACCTTAAATGCATCCATCACCCCCAATGCAGACCTCACTGCTGTCACACTACCATCATGCATAACCTGTACCACTCTTACATACTTCTCTGACACTCCTGACTTCCTCATACAATACCCCAATTCCTCTCTAGGCACCATGTCATATGCTTTCCCTAAGTCTACAAAAACACAATGCAACTCCTTCTGACCTTCAAAAAGATAATAATCCTAAAGGACTTGAGATACTTAGAGAGGCTGGAGGCCTTGTATTCTTTGTCTTACAGCCTCAGTAGAGGTGATCTCTGCCTTGCCTTTTGGAGCATTGGGAATCAAGCAGTCCAAGACCTCTTATTTCTCTATAAATCATACAGTCATGGGTAACAAGAACTATAGATTTGAAATTGCTTCTGCAAATATACAAATCATGGCTGAGGGACAGCTTTGGAACTCAATTACTGTGCAACTTCTCTGGTACAAGCTTCTTATTTAGACCAATAAATGCAACACACTGTCTTACTTTTAGAAGGAATTAGACAATGGGATGTAAATTCTTAAAACTCAACCCAGGTATGACTGGCCTATCCTTCCCTGAAAAAGGAAGCAAGGTGTAAGGGTGGCTACTGGCATGGTGGATGTGCCCGCATGGTCCAGTTGCCTTGTACATTCTATGCTTCTATGAGTCAATAACAACAGTGATCCTAGGACTCCAGACTATTTTGGCACCTCTCGCAAGGCATTTTTGACTATGCAGTCATATGCCCAACCCAGTTATATGGGTCACATATATAAAGTGAAGACATTTTCTCTTGACCAATCCAGTTCGTTTGTAAGGCTAAAGATGTGATCCATTACATTAGACCCTTGCTGTAATCTGGACTGCTCCGACAATTAGGAATTCAACTGTTGAATGAGCTCTCCTCTCAGGCACCCTGAAGTAGAGATCCTGAAAAGCATAATTTCATCAGAATAGAAATATACTCTCTATTCCTAATTTTGAAAATGGGGATCATTATGCAATTTAACGAGTCTAGAGAATCAGTTCCTGCCTTCCATGCAACACTAAAGAAGTCAGTTAACAGGGTACCAGACAATATTCAATACGTTCACCATTTCCAGATGGATCATATCATTCTCTGCTGTCTTGCCAAAATGGAACTATTAAATCACCAATAAACACCTGAACTATATAAATGCATCTAGACAAAACAGTTGCTTTTGGCACTAACTTTTCAGAAAAAGGTATGCCACCTGGAATCAGAAGTTCCTCGATGTATTCCTTCCTACTCCTGGAAATAGGCTCCCTGTTAGTACAACCTCCCTACCAAAATGTAACTGCTGCTAACTAAATGTCAGTCCTCATTTCGTCTTTTGTCCTTTTCTCCAGCTTTACCACTGTTACCAAGTACATCCATTCTTTTTCTGTAATAAGTTCTCCCTTACCTTTTTAACACAATCTGGCTGCTTGCAAAGTAGCCTATACCACTTTAAATCCCTCTCCTCATACCAACCAACACTACAACCTGCGAGAGATGCACTTACACAGACAAACTGGAAGCAAAGCTCTCTCCACCCAAGATTGTGCTAGACAGTCAAGAGGAGAAGGTTAACACCCGCACTACACCTCAAGCAACACATAACCCTTCTAAACCGACATCAACAACACCCACACATAGCAACATTAAATCCACATATGTGGAGGCCCTTAACTGTAACCTGCCCAAGCAACAAGGACTTCCGAAACTGAAATGCAAACAAACACCAATCACAACCAAAGTGCCACATAGCTCACAACATCAGTGTGCCACCCAGCAACAACCCCTAAGGCAAAACAACGTATCTAACACTTTAGTCATAGGTGACTCTATAGTTAGGCACACTGATGTCCCACTCACCAGGCTGAACAAGGAGAAAATTACACTCAGTTGCCTGTCGGGTGCCAGGATCCCCACATAACGCATGCACTCAGGTCACTCAACAAGTACAAATATGACTCTGTTATTGTCCATGTTGGAGTGAATGACTTGAGACGTACCTCCCTGGACTACATGAAAAGAGACATGGAAAAGCTCTAGGATCATGTGGCCCAGGCAGGTATGACCCTAGCCCTGACTAGCATCCTGCCTTCGCCCAGAATTATACCACAATATAAGGACAAAATGGTTGACTTCAACAATTGCCTAAGCTTCTGGTGTCATTCAAAGGGGATACAGTATCTGTCTGCCTGGGACGACATGATAGACAGACCACAATGTTTTGACAGAGATGGTCTGCACCTGTTGCCCCTGGGATTCAGGTTACTGGGTAAGGCTCTTGCCACCCCTATAGTGTCTTTTTTAGGCAAAGTGCAAAGGACAAAACCACCACCGTAACAGGTATAAGCATGCAAATTCTGAAGGTAATGCTACTCAATGCTAGAAGTCTAAACCTCAAAATGCACTCTCTCGGGGCACTCCTAAAAATGGAGAACATCGATATCTGTGCAGTAACTGAGACCTGGTTCAAGGCTCCAAAGAGCACCCCTGCAATACCAGACTACAACTCTTGCCACACTTTTTGGCCTCCAAACCAGGTCCGGAACACTAAAGGTGGAGGAGTGCCCATATTCACCAAGGATATTCACACCACCAGGCTAGTTGTCCAACACAATGTGTCTGAAATTATCCAGGTGCAACTAACACTAGGTAAGACTGCAATCCAAACTGTAGCTTGCTACAGATCCTCCACTATGCCCCAAGATTCTCACTACACCTTTTTAAACATACTGGAAAATATTAAGATACAACCAAACACCCTAATACTGGGTGATTTCATCTACCCTTCCATTAACTGGGAAAACTACTCATGTACCAACACCTTTTCCCAACGGTTCTTGGAATTCATAAATTCCAATGCCCTGGATCAACTAATCCATAATCCCACCAGGGGCTCCAATATCCTAGACCTTGGTCATTACCAACATGGGAAATCAATGCTCCACACCTATGGCCACCTCCTCATTGGTCAGGTCTGACCATAAGCTAATCACCCTTAAAATCCACATCCCACCCCCATTCCCCAGTAAGGAAACCTCCATAAAAAACTTCTCCAAAGCCAACTTCATGCTACTCAAGTCAGAAGTGACAAACTTCCTGACACCCATGCAGACGGGAACTGAAAGTTCGACTGCTGAATCCTACACTAAGGCACTGTACGAGCACATCCACTTATACATGAATTGTGCAATCCCAAATAAAACCAAGATGCTCTCCTCCAAAAAAAGGAAGCCAATCTGGTGGTCCCCTGCCATAAACAAACTTTACAACAAAAGGAAGAATCTGTTGCAGAGAAGAGGAAAATCCCAGGATGTAAAAAACTCCATTACCATCCTCGGTAAGAAGCTGAGATCCCTCATAAAATCCTCCAAAGCTAGTTTGAAAATAAAATTGCCAAAGATTCCAAAGACAACCACAAGGCATTCTATAACTATGTCAAGAATCTAAATAGCAATGCTCAGATCTGCTCTGAGCTACAACAGAATGACATTAAATATACTGATCCCAAGAATACTGCCAATATCCTGGCAGATTAGTTCAGTGCCAACTTCACCATTCTCTGACCCCTAAACAGCCCATCTCAAATACCAGATGATTGCCATATTCTGTTAATAACAGCCACACAGGTAAAAACGCACTCTCCAAAGCTAAGAATACAGCATCCATGGGACCAGATGACATCCCGGGCTGTGTATTACATGAACTACAAAATGAACTGGCACCTCACCTAAGTGTCATGTTTAATCATAGCCTCACCTCAGGCTTTGTGCCCACTGAGTGGTGCACAGCTACAGTTATTCCACTCCACAAGGGAGGATCTACCCGAGATCCCGGGAACTACTGCCCCATCAGTCTGATGAGCCTGATCTGCAAGGCCATGGAATGTATTATCATAGAACTTATAAACAAAGACACTGGCAACCTTCAAACACTGGACCCCACCCAGTTTGGGTTCGTGAAGGGCCAATCCTGTCTCCTGAACCTAATTGACTTATTCAAATCAGTCCCTAGAGCCATGGACGAGGGTAAGGTGGTCCACACAGCCTATCTGGACCTCACCAAGGCCTTTGAAACCATCCCCCACTCTGGAATTATAGATAGACTTACTAAGCTGGGCATTAATCCCTACATCACTCGATGGGTTGCCAACTGGCTTACTGATAGAACCCACACTGTAAAAGTAGCCTACTCCAAATGCAGCTCCAGACAAGTGGAGTACCTCAGGGTTCAGTCCTGGGATTGCTCTTGTTTGGCATCTACTTCTCTGAAGTACAGGCCAACACTAAGGGACTCTGCCTAACAAAGTTTGCAGATTACTGCAAACTGGGAGCCATTATTGAATCCCCAAATGATGTGGACACTCTACAAAAGGGCCTTACAGAAACAGATGCTTGGTGCCAGAGCCATGGGCTCAAGCTCAATGCCAAGAAATGTATACTTATCCCCTTTGGGAAAAAAACATGTACCCGTGATTTACCACATAGGTGACAGTACAGTAAACACTGAAAGTGTGATAAGAGACTTAGGGACACAGGTGGACTGTGGTCTCACGTTCGATAACCACATTGCCACAACAGTCAGGAAATCTTTCTATGTGGCACACCTCATCACTAAGGGCTTTTCATCCAGAAAAACGGAGGTCATTGTCCCACTGTACTCATCTCTCATTAGACCCATTATAGAATACAACGTCCCATTTGGTATGTACCTCTCAAGACATCTGCAAAAACTGGAAAGGCTGCAGAAATACCTCACTAAAAGAATCAGAGGCTTAAAGCAGATGCTCTATGCTGACCACCTTAAAAAACTCCAGCTATACTCTCTTGCATATCGTCTACTCAAAGGCAATCTCTGCTTAACATACAAGGCCATGTCAAAACCAGAGCTGTTGGGCATGCTACACTTAAAGAAATCCCAATCCCTCAGAGACACACACTCCAGGGATCTAAACCTTGTCATCACAAGGTTCATATGAACCTATGCCACAAGATGGGTCGCAAACTGGCTCAAAGACAGAACCCACAGAGTGAGAGTTGCTGGAGCCATGTCAGACTCGAAACCAGTCACAAGTGGCGTCCCACAGGGTTCTGTCCTGGGACCACTCTTGTTCAGTATATACTTTTCCGAGGTACAGGCAAACGTGGGAGGACTATGGCTCACCAAGTTCGCAGACGACTGCAAATTGGGTGCCATAATCAACTCTCCAGCTGACACAAACATCCTTCAAAAAGGTCTCACAGAGACAGATAACTGGTGCCAGCACCATGGTTTAAAGCTAAATACCTAAAAATGTATAGTCATACCCTTTGGCAAAAACAATGTGCCCACAAATTACCACATAGGTGGAAACCCATTAAGTACAGAGAACGTTATTAGGGACCTGGGGACCCAAGTTGATAGCAATCTCTCCTTTGAAAACCACATTGCCAAAGTGGTTAGAAAGACCTTCTATATAGCCCACCTCATCACAAAGGGTTTCACATCTAGATCAAGAGGTAATCGTGCTCCTTTATTCATCCATCATCAGGCCCATCATAGAATACAATGCCCCTTTTGGGATGTACCTTACCCGACACCTGCAGCAATTAGAAAGACCCCAAAAGTATCTCACCAAGAGGATCAAGGGTCTCAAACAGATGCCATATGCTGCTCAGTTAAAAAAACTCCAGCTCTACTCAGTTGCATACCGCCTACTTCGAGGCGATCTATGCCTGACATACAAAGCTATGTCAAATCCAGAATTAATGGACATGCTCCACCTCAGTAAATCTAAATCCCTTAGAGCCACATGCTCGAGGGACTTGAACCTCAGCACAGAAATAAATAGAATTTGCTGGAGGGACAGGTTCATAACCCAGAGGCTCCCTTCGCTCTGGAATAGAATTCCAGTTCATGTGAGGCAGAGCACCTCACTGAATCTCTTCAAGAAGAATCTCGATAGGTGGATGGGGGATCATAGGTTTGTCCCAGGGATTACTCCCATGTCATTATTAGACAGAAGCACAGTAAACTAAACCTTAAAAAGGGCACAGTATACTCAAATCAAGGGGTGGCGTAAGCCATACAGAATCAGGCTAGGCTTATAATTGCCCCAGAGCAGATAGCCTAGTATGAACCTATGAACCTATGAACAATAAGTAAAACATGCTGGAGGGATAGGTTCCTGACCCAGAGACTCCCAAGACTCTGGAATAGACTACCAATACATGTCAAGCAGAGCACCTCTTTGGCCCTCTTCAAAAGGAACCTTGACGACTGGATGGGAGAAAGGAAATTCACCCTGAGGATCACGTTAGTTGTCCTGCTAGACAGGGGTCTAGGGAAGTAAATAGTGTGGGAAGAAATAGCCAGGGAATTGTTATGGATAGGCTTGTATAGGCCCTAGGGCCGATAGCCTAGTACCAACCTATGAACCATAACTTAAGGAATACAATTATATCAATGTCAAACCAGACACATTAATCTGACAAGGTGTGATAGACAATATCTTAAACTAGTCCAATTGCAATGACATTGTAACCATGGCAACCATTCCACTATATGTGTTAATATCAGATTTTATCCCATCTGATGAAAGCAGACAATTATACTAAAGTTCTTGAGCCTAGTAAATACACAAATATCATTGCAAGTATGTAGTACTACTATTAATTAATGGTATGAAAATATTTAGATATTTTCTAGTAAGTATTATTATGGGCCTGAAAACATGGTTGTGGGTTAAAAAGGGTCACTGAACTGTCCCATCACTTATCAAAGTCACAAATAAATGATGAATAAACAGGTCAGTCTGCCAATGAAGCAGAGGGATAAAACCAGACGTAGATCCCAGGTGATCACAGTTTGATTAGGGACTTGGGCACCTGATGGAGACAACAGGAGAGAATGGATGTGAGCAGCTGCTGACAGTTCACCTTCATGAATCAAGGTAGGTGGCTCTGGATTGTTACGAGTGAAAATAGTGAGTATTGCACACATGGAGCTTGTGCTTGCACACCATGTGTCTCCATGGTGCACCTTTCTGGAATCTGAAGGCTACAGCATGCAGAAGAATGCATCTTGTGGTTGACAGCATGCAGCAGACCTTAGGAAACTGCAGAAACTAAGGGAGGTGCGCCACCATGGGTGGGTAAACCATTTCACAGGACCAGCAAGGGGGGCCTAGTCCCCATCTTCACTGCCTCTCAGATGAGCCAGTAGGGCTACTTAGGCAGGAAAGAATGGGTAATATGTTTCACTCTTAGCCACAGAGTGCCTGAATCCTCAACCATGAAACAAATGGGCCAAATTAGTAGTGGTAATGGAGCAATCAGGCAAGGTCCAGCAGAGATACCCCCCCCCAAAAAGGAATAAATTATTTAAATACAAAGTCTGCATATTTATTACTTAACACACTCTACAACCAACTAGTCTGCTATTTTATCATATTTTCATTCTGTACATTGTGACCTTGGTAAACAGCCAGATAAGGCAAACCAGATGATTCATTGTCTCATTTGTTTAATTTTGCTTTCTGAGTCAGCACACGTGCATTCTTTTTGTCATTGTCATTTATCATTGTCATAAAGTTGTGCCAGTCCCAACAGAAGTGAAGGTTAATATTTCTTGCAAAGATCACTTTAAATTTTGATGTTTAATTAAATGACTGTTTGGTTTGTTGCTGGTGTTTTGCTTTTGGTGAAGGTTAATATACTCTTCATCTGTACTGCCTGATGCAAGGGCATCAAAGTAGGCAAGTATACTTATACTTGTATGAAGCTTATAACCAGTTATTGGATAATTAATTCTATCAAAAAAATGTTTTTCCTGTTATTGTCAATGTGGAAGTTTAATGTTGCCCTTGTGTCTATCTGACTTTTGTCTTTATGCTATAGATTCCTCTCACTTCCCTGAAACAGGAGGACTGGCTAGAAGTTGTAAGCTGTTTATGTACACTGCATTTGCTCTTAGCCTTGTAGTCCTGGCAGTGGCTAAAAATACTCAGCAATGCACCATTTTTTTATAAAGAAAATAATAAAAAGAATATGTATGAATCATCAATTGCTATGTTTTGTGAATTTCTGTGTCTAAATGTGTATCCAACATTTGCCCCATGACAGTTTTGTAGCACAGCACATTGTTCTGATATCATGTTTTCTCTGATAATCCCCAACAGCAGCAGCCCATGGCCTATCTTCTCTAAAGAGGTCCCTAACATTTTTTGTGATATATTCATCCCGAGCCTAATTCCAAGTTGCTTACATGATTTATTTAAACAGTGTGTTTTCAACAGACTCCTTCAGCTATCTTTATTTTCACTAACATCTTCCTAAATTGTAGACAGAGCAGAGTTCATTCTTTTAAAAAAGATATTTCTATCAGTCAGTACAGCGGTAGTATGGTCTCATTGTGCCATCGCTAGAGGATGCCCGTTTTACCACTGCATGCCAATATATGCAGCTGCATTATCACAGTATTGACTATGGGCACACTTTTTTAGCATAAAAATAAAGTGCATTATGTTTGGTCTTTAGCAATATCATTACAGACTTTGGATGAGATGTTAATCCATTATACCTATATGGTGTGTAATGTCACAGCTCTAGCAGTCTACACACATTCTTGCATTCCAGAACATTTTCTGAAAAATCAGTTTAAATAGCATAAGCTAAACAAATGTTAATATTTTGTGAACAATAAAATATATTAATTCTGTACAAATAATAATGTTATCAATAAGAAGTATTCTTCACAGTGATAATGGTCAGTGTGTTCATAGTCTTTTTATAAATAAATACTATATCATAATTCACACAAACCCAGGATTATATTTTTTGCTAAATTTTCACAAATAAGTTGTCATATCTTAGAAACTGTACAACCTAGACTTATATTTTAACTAGACGTAAGTTTTCATTTGCCAACAAAAAATTTTCACTGAGTGCATGTCTATTAGCAATACAAATAACTTTGAGTTTCACTCAAGATGTGCAACTTATCAATGACAGTTTTCTTCAACAACATCTAAGGTTTCAACTGATGCCATGCAATAGTTTATAAGTCACTTATTTTTTGGAAGTATTAAGTACATATGGACATATTGTTTATTTTCATAATCACTAATAAATAGCAATATCTACAACATAGTGTGATATAAAAGGACATCGACAATGAATTTTCCTGATTCTTGCCATAACATTTCACACCATACCCCTCAATAACATGTAGGTCTCTCAGTTATGAAAATATGAACATAAATATGAAAATATGAATTATAAGTGGCAAACAGTGATCAATTTCTCTACTGCAAGACATTGTAGATTAACAATCTTAATGATGTATTATTAACAGCTCCTTGTACTTTCTAAAACTGCTTATTATTAGCTGGTAAAGTCACTTAGTTAAAGAAGCCAGACCAAAAAAGGTCTGGATGGCATAAGGAGCTATGGGTGGAAACTGGAAATGTACAAAAGAGATGTCTATAGGTTTGAATGAGTTAAATCAAGGCCTCATCTTTCTGAATCTGTGGTAGTTCAGGTGGCTGTAAAAGATCCCATGGCACTTACTGAAAAGAGAAGGGCAAGTTCCCTGGTACCTTGGCTAAATGTTCCTAGTTAGTTTGGATAGCACCTTTGGATAGCCCTGAAAAGATGCCATTGGCTTATTGGGACTAAGAGGGTCAACAAAGTATGAATAAAATAATTTATATTCAAATATTACTGTGTGATATGACCAGAGTGCTCAATATCACTGCAATGCCGAATACCTTCACCCTTTTCAGGTCTTTTTTACTTTGTACAACACTAACAGCACATTTGACCTCCTGTCTAAATACAGTTTGCAAAAATGCAGACATCATTCTGTAAAAGAATTATTAATTGAACATGGCATTTTGGATACACATATCCCAGAACACATGTTAATGAAAAAGCCTACTCTTCAAATTAGACTGTAAGATGATTAGCAGCATGGAAATAAAAAAAGGAAACACAAAAGTCTATTCTCTCACAAACCTTCTTGTAGCAATTGTATCCACCACATCTGCTGTTATTATAGTGTTACCTCTGAGGATGCCTGAATATATGAACATAGGAACACAGGAACACTACTAGTCAAGCAATCAATGGCACCATAACATGCCTAGCTATGCACAGCTTTAAGCAAATCCACTTAATTGTTCTTGCCACCCTTCATAAGCACATAATAGCACTCGCCTCCCAGACTGAACAGGGCTATGCATGATAAACCTAAGGCAAATTTTTGTCTGCCCGTCCAGTTACCATTTTGCATGACCTGCAATGATAACTTACTACAATGTCTAGGAATACACTGAGTTATCCTTCCTGTAAATCTGTTTTAGTTATTAGTGTAGATTTAAGACCATAATATGGGTGTTTGAAAAAACAATGAATTTGCAAAGAAATAGGTCTAATAGGATTGGGCCATTCATGGCTTCAAAAGTGAGCCACAGGTCACATCAGAGCAAATGGTAGCCCACTGAGTGTAAGGCACGTTGTAATCTATCAAGATAGATGAAGGATTTAGGGCCTTTAATTTTCTTGGTTAAAAATCATTGGGGCACTCACAGTTGAGTGATATGCTTAGACTTGTACATACCAAGGGGAGCATTGGGAAAATATATAAGTAAGATGGTTCTTAAAGAAATTCACATGGAAATCAGCTGGGCCAGATAGAAGTATTTCTTGAGTATGGTGGAAACATGATGATTGAATAAGACAGAGTTGCCCGCCTAACTGCCCTGGTCTCTTATGACCATATCTGTCTAAAGTGGCATACCACTTATAACGTGAGGTAGGAGCAGCTTTTTTTTAATGAATGCTACTTTTAGAAAGGCAATGTTTCTTCTCTTTCTTCATGGACTGATAATATTGCATGTATGTACATTTTATCAAATTTGTCAGTGATTATTTTTGAATATGAATGTTTCACCAGTACTTCTTCAAACTGTTAAGATTGTATGTCCTTCAAATTCCATGGCAATGTTACTCATTAATGTGACCTTAATACCTAATCATTTTAATGATGGTACACAAACAAGTTTGTTTTCTTTATCAAGTGCTCCTGTACCCATCCTACCTGATTCCTGATACCTATCACTATTCTATTCTACTCTAATCTCTGCCCCTGCTTCAATTCATCTCTCCAAAATTCCTTTGCCTAAATACTTGTAGTGTATTAAATGAACATAAATGTATTGCTTTTGCTAATATCTTATAAGTGATTGACTCGGCTCATATATTTCAAGATATGTAAAATCTTGCCTTGCTGTATATTGAGTGTTAAACTGTTGTTCTCATATGCTGTACTAATACATTGTATATTGTCTTTCTGTCTGGAGCTTTTCTCCTGGGGCCTCCATTGAAAACGGCCTACTTTGGCCCAATGTACTTTCCCGGTTAACAAACTTCTTCTTCTGGCTTTTTCCCGGTTAGGGGTCGCCACAGCGGATCACCTTGTCCGCACATTAATTGGCAGTGGAGTTTTACAGTGTCGAGTTGCCAGCCCGGCGCCCAACCTTCCACAGAAGGCACACTCACACGCACACCTAGGGCCAATTTAGAGTGTCCAATCCACCTGCAGCATGTCTTTGGGATGTGGGAGGAAACCAGAGCACCCGGAGGAAACCCACGCGACCACAGGGAGGACATGCAGACTCCGCACAGAAGGCACCCCAGCCGAGGATTGAACCGGAGAACCTCTTACTGGGAGGCGGCAATGCTAACCACTGCACCACCGTGGCCGCCCCCGGTTAACAAACTGAAATAAATAAATAAATAAATAAAAGATGCCATTGTAGATGGGGAAAAATTTAATCCCATACTTCAGTAATTTCCTTGGGTATCATGTTTTTTTTTTTTTAATTATTTTTTTTAGATCAGATTCTGATTTGTATCTTTGGTTTGATATTATTTGGATTTCACTTGCCCAAGTTATATTTTGTTATTACATTTCCATAATCCTGATAAAACTCTGTTTGGGGTCTTAGATTGCCACTGATTTAATGAGTCACTGAACTGTAAAGTAATTGAGCTGTGTTTCTTTTTGGTATTTCAAAATCATAGTCAACTTTCAGTTGTTTTTTTAGTATTTGTTTTTTTGCCATGTCTTTTAGATAATATTCAACAGATTCAGAGAGATACTTAGTTAACATTTCTGCTGTTGCAGTTTTGATATAATTATGTATGTTGTTTCTTTGTGCTACATCTTGTAATCATGTTACATTAGACAATGATTGGGTGCCAACTTAGTGTTTATGAGTTTCCAGAGGATATTTTTATATTTAACTGGATCATTTTGGAATTTTTATAGATTCTTCCTGAACTAATATTCTCTGTGTGATTTTCATATCATGAAGGATCTGGGTTGTGAAGGTTTGTTCCTGTCCAAATCCAGTGGGTTTATTTGTAACATAATCTACATTTGGAGTTTTTATGAATGCTTTCTTGTTTGGATGTTTTACGACATTCCAATGTGTCCTCACTGGCTATATCTATAACCTGTCTGCTGATATTTAATATTTATTTCAGTGTCTGTCCTAAATAATTCTACATTGTTTGCAATATTTTAAAATATGCTTGACTTCAATACATATTAAGTGCTTAGGAAATAAACACAGTAATCAAGTTGAAGTCAAAGGTATTTTTAGAAGACAGACTTAAAGTGGTACATAAACAAGCTGTATTAAAGGTCATGCTATTATTGTTTTCCCAATGAGACAAAATGCAAACAACTACCAACCTACTTTCAGAAATGTATACCTTGAAGTGTATACTCTGTTAGTTGTAATTTGCCTACTTTACTAATGGTTTACATAAATGGACCACAGGGAAATGCATCCGAACATCAGTGTTCCTGTCATAGACATCAAGCATGAGTCACATCTTTAATTAAATGTCAGTATTTTTGCAGATGCTCTTGGCACACTAGCTAGAAAATATATTTTGTGCAGCCAGCTATCTTATTCATAGTTAATGCATTAGTACAAACACCTGTTGCGTGCTGAATCTGTATGTGAAACTATGCCATCTAAGTTGGATGGACAAAACACACATAAAAATGACATTTTTTTAAAGATTATACAATACATAAAGCTATGATAGGGTCACCAGCCATAACCAAGCTGTTATATTATACAATACATAAAGTTATGATAGGATCACCATCCATAACCAAGCTGTTATATTATACAATACATAACGTTATGATACAGTCACCAGCCGTAACCAAGCTGTTATATTATACAATACATAAAGTTATGATAGGGTCACGAGCCATAACCAAGCTGTTATATTATACAATACATAAGGCTATGATAGGGTCACCATCCATAACCAAGCTGTTATATTATACAATACATAAAGTTATGATAGGGTCACCATCCATACCCAAGCTGTTATATTATACAATACATAAAGTTATGACAGGGTCACCAGCCATACCCAAGCTGTTCTATTATACAATACATAAAGTTATGATAGGGTCACCAGCCATACCCAAGCTGTTATATTATACAATACATAAAGTTATGATAGGGTCACCAGCCATAACCAAGCTGTTATATTATACAATACATAAAGTTATGATAGGGTCACCAGCCATAACCAAGCTGTTCTATTATACAATACATAAAGTTATGACAGGGTCACCAGCCATAACCAAGCTGTTATATTATACAATACATAAAGTTATGATAGGGTCAACAGCCATAACCAAGCTGTTATATTATACAATACATAAGGCTATGATAGGGTCACCTGCCATAACCAAGCTGCTATATTATACAATACATAAAACTATGATAGGGTCACCAGCCATAACTAAGCTGTTATATTTTTGAGCAACAGAGGTCAAGAAATTCACCTTAAGAGAAGATTGAAACAAAGCTAAAAGATGAATGTCTTGAGATCCATTTTGAGAACAGGCAGCTACTTGGCTATAACTGGAGAGACCCAGTCATAAGTCTTTGCAGTATAAGATGTTTTCCCTGCTCAATATGTGTTATCAGTTATAGTTATAGAGGTAGGATCAGAAAGAAACAGAGAGAGAGAAAGAAAGGCAAAAAAATAAACAAGTGCAGAAATGCTAGGTGACTCACAGCTTTGAAGGTTATAAAACACAGCCCCATCTCACAAATACTGTATACTACATGGTGCTTTAGCAACTCCCATGTACTATCAGATACAGAGGAAATAAATGACAGCTTTGAAGGTTATAAAACACAGCCCCATCTCACAAATTCTGTATACTACATGGCGCTTTAGCTACTCCCATGTAATATCAGATACAGAGGAAATAAAAGACAGCTTTGAAAGTTATAAAACACAGCCCCATCTCACAAATTCTGTATACTACATGGTGCTTTAGCTGCTCCATGTACTGTCAGATACAGAGGAAATGACAGCTTTGAAGGTTATAAAACACAGCCCCATCTCACAAATTCTGTATACTACATGGTGCTTTAGCTACTCCATGTACTGTCAGATACAGAGGAAATGAATGACAGCTTTGAAAGTTATAAAACACAGCCCCATCTCACAAATTCTGTATACTACATGGTGCTTTAGCAACTCCCATGTACTATCAGATACAGAGGAAATAAATGACAGCTTTGAAAGTTATAAAACACAGCCCCATCTCACAAATTCTGTATACTACATGGTGCTTTAGCTACTCCATGTAATATCAGATACAGAGGAAATAAATGACAGCTTTGAAGGTTATAAAACACAGCCCCATCTCAAAATTTCTGTATACTACATGGTGCTTTAGCTACTCCATGTACTATCAGATACAGAGGAAATAACTGACAGCTTTGATTGTTATAAAACACAGCCCCATTTCACAAATTCTGTATACTACATGGTGCTTTAGCTACTCCATGTACTGTCAGATACAGAGGAAATGAATGACAGCTTTGAAAGTTATAAAACACAGCCCCATCTCACAAATTCTGTATACTACATGGTGCTTTAGCTACTCCATGTACTATCAGATACAGAGGAAATAACTGACAGCTTTGATTGTTATAAAACACAGCCCCATTTCACAAATTCTGTATACTACATGGTGCTTTAGCTACTCCATGTACTGTCAGATACAGAGGAAATGAATGACAGCTTTGAAAGTTATAAAACACAGCCCCATCTCACAAATTCTGTATACTACATGGTGCTTTAGCTACTCCATGTAATATCAGATACAGAGGAAATGAATGAAGAAGAACCTGAAGAAGCACAAAGCTTTTTAAAGCTTTGAAAGTTGTGAACACTTAGCCCTACCTGAAAGACAGTGGCTAAAAGCAATGTGTATGTCTAACCTGTTATTCTCAAGTTAGAGTACATCTATCTTTGCCTTTTTAGTCATCCAAAATGTTGCCATATTAAAAATACCTTAAAAATATACATTTAGGTTTATACATTTTAAACTTCATACCGTATACGCTGTACTACCTTAGAAAAGAGAAATGACTCTGAGTAAAAGGCAGAGACACCTTTCTTTTTAGGAAATTATGATTTAAAGTGCTCTGTGACAACTGCTGCCCTCTTCGAATTCACAAAGTACAAACCAGGATTAGTTCCTGCACTGTAAGAAACTCACCCGGTACCATCATAACATTCCCTTACTTATTTTATCATGAACTGAGAAAGGGCATTTTTCAAAATAGTCCACGTTACATGGAATAGCCTTCCTTCATTCCTCTTTCTCTGAACTATTAAAAGAGCTTCTCCCAAAAATACCATATGTGACTGTGCCACGAAACCTGTTTTGCAGCTCTTTGCTTCCATTTCTGTATCGATTCCTAACTTTTTCATTTCACTGTGGTGCTAGAATGTATGGCCAAAACTAATAGGCGACATTGTGTGAATGTCATAATAATTTGTTTCCTGGTCTTTTAGAAGTGATTCACCTCAGGTGTAAATAACACTTTTAAAACTATATGAATTTTTTTGACTGTTGAATAATATTTGTGTGCTAAATTAATTGTTTTTATTTGCTATTGTAATTTTACAGAAATGTCTTAGTTTGTGCAATACCTTTTAGGGACAGTCTGTGCCTGATAAGCAACTACAGGCTGTTTTACCATCTTGGTTAATAATGGCAAACAAATAAATAAACAAACAGTTTTAAAGGCTGTAATGCAGTTATTACTGTGATACTTAAGAAAACAAAGTGTGTCAGCATTGTCTATTATAACATTTAAAGCTGCTAGTGTTATAGCAGGAGAGTAGAGCGTAATAGAACTGTTTAACAAACATCAGAGAAGTACTTGACAAAGTTGCTTTCCTCCCCAATTCAGAGTGTATCTGTGGTGGTTCTTGTACTTATGGTCATCAGAATTTTAGCAGACACCCCATAAAATTACACATTTGTAAGCCTCCTAGAAATGTCACCAAGTGTTACAGAAAAAAAATTACAGTATAATAGAAATATGTACATTGGGGTCCTGCAATATATATTTTTTATCAAATGTTTTAGTCCCTGTTGCCTACCAACCATGAGATCCCCATCACCTATATGGCCTGTTTATATCCAAAAGATGACAGCTATACACAATCCAGCCATTCTTAGCCAAAAACTGACTGCAAGACTGTCATCCAGGTTTCTGTCCAGGCTTTATTTTACTATGTCCTATTTTGCATTTGCCATATATTGTCCATAGTATCCAAAAGGAGCAGTGTAATGTGGTAGCAGCGTAACTGTCCATACCTCCATGGGCAGCTCATTTAAAGCTCTCCTCCAATACAGGCAGCATGCCCATGTGATCCTTGTCTTTACAAGTGTTTCAACCAAAGAGGTCAGTCCAGGCAAGTGCCCTGTTCCACTCCTTCTCCAATGATAGACAAGCTGACACAATCCACTCACTATTGTCTCTCACCTGGCTTGTCCATTTCTTGAGTTGCTAATCAAACTTAAGTTTTCTGGGTCATAGTCAGGGCTTTATCCTTCTGTGCCATAGATCCATGCTTAGGATTCTGAAATATGTTTGAACATTTCTATTGATTTCATATACTGCAGTGCTGCCAGTGCAGATCTACGTAAAATAAAGCTTGCATAAAACCTGTGTTAGCTACAGCATTCAACTTATCTGCACCTCAAGTTTTACATGGATGATGTCCCAACTTATTCACTTTAATTCTTTGACGTTTAGCTTCCTGCTAACCATTTCTCATACAAAATCACTTCCCATGCAGGTTCTAAGTTTGCGATGTCAGAAATTCATTTTCTTTTGCAAATTTGTCTTGTGCTTGCATTTATGAGTCTGTGAGGTGGGGTTTGCATATATCCCTGGATGTGTGGTGGGTTTACCCTCCGTGTGCAAGGTGCAGGGATCTTGCCCCTTGCATACTTTTAAGTTTTTCATTGAAATGAGTGCCCGGTAGCTGAACATGACAAACTTAGTTCTCATCCATTGAAATTGGGGGGCTCTACTGGAAAAATTATACAATCTTAAATGGCATCAGGTCTAATGGCTTTAGTAATGCAAGCTGTTGCATAATTATATATAGACAAGACAGGCTGTATTTTGTTCTTTTTGAAATAAAAGGGGGGTTAATAAATGATGTCGTTCTTATATTTTACAGCAATATGTAACCCGATAGGTAACAGATATTTAAAATTAATTTGCAAAAACTGATCCATTGGAAAAACATAGTATCCTAGAGATGATATTTCATTATTTCTCTCATAAATCATTTGTCAGGGTCTGCACCTTTGTTTTTATTCCAAGGTGTCTATGCTGACTAGAAACACAAGTTTTGGGGGTATCTTGTATTTGTGTATAGAGTGGTAAGCTTCAGAACCTTTACCCTCATACAATATGTTCATTATGCATCTGAGTATCAAAAGCCCATTAGGAACATGGCCCCATACAGGAAGATATCACACTCATACTAAACTATTTAAACTCTTACTGCTCTGTACATAGTTTTCTGACATAATGAGTATATATACAGGGATGTACTGATGTCATATGTGTGAACAAATGCTACTCAACCCCAGACTATTCCTATTATAATACTATCTAGAAATGGACTGTGCCTTTCTTTTCGATCCATGAGAGATGCAATCATATTTGAACTCCTATTTCCCTCACAAAACCAGTGGTTCAACAAACATGTACACTAGTAACTTAAAACTACACCAACAAATATATAAGGTTCATTGAAGGGATAGGTTCCTAACTAACCATATTCCCAGCCTATGCAATATGTTACTAGTACTGGTAAAACAAAACAGCTACCTTTAAAGCTAGACTTAATGGCTAGATTGCTAGATACAAAGGCACATCAGGGTTATCATATAAGGACCTGCTCTAGTTAGGAGTTCAGCACTACAGTATTCAAAAACTTGTGTCAGCTAAAATGTTATTATGGCAAGGTATCTTACAGTATCTGTGATTTCTTGCATAGTATTGCTCCTGTGCTCCTGTGTTCTGATATGATGTGCACACATGGCATTTTTGCTATTACTATCAATGTGTGATACCAGTGTTTCTTGCACTGTGCAAGCTGGCCTCTGTGTTAATTGTGAAATAAATCAGGAGCATGTTCACTGCCTGTGCAAGTTATGACCCACTTACTGAGACTTAGGTCACTCATATATCAGTGGGGTCAGACTCTGGGAGTTACTACATTTAATTCTGTTTACGTAGTCTAGCAGGTAACTACTGAACTGTAAGATGCAATGCTGCTCAAGACCCAAGTCTGTGAAATGGCTGAGAATGATAATGAGGCTATCATATTAAAGGCTCAGGACAGGCTTAGAAATAATGCTGCTCCATCTGGCTTTCATGTATACCTTTAATGTGGGTACCACAAAGAAGCTTCTGCAAGTACGGCAAGGGGGCAGGGCCAAAAAACACAGCCATAAAAGCAAAAGCAGCCAGCACTCCACATCATCAGTTGAATATATTTTATTCAATTTAATAAATATTAAAAGAGCATGTAGAGGTATTCAGTAAAAGCAATTCAATAAAGGCATACCGGTTTCAGCCAAAAGCCTTCTCCAGTGCCAAGATAAAAATTAAACTGAACCACAACACAATTATATACATAAATGAACACATCCCCAAATTAAGAAAGACCAATCATAATAAATCATTAAGTCCTGGGGAAAATAGAGAACCTAACCAAATAATCCAACTATGTTATTTCTTATTTAACTGTTCATGCCATCTTATCTTGTTCAAATCTTTACAATAAATGCAATCAATATCAGTAAACGTAAATGAAGCAGCAGGATGTTGTAATAGTGTGTTTATACAAAGCAGTAGATGTACAATGTCTAATATCACCAAAATGTTCAAATATATGAGTTTTAAACTGTCTGGAAGTCTGTCCTACATAAAAAGCAGAACAGCTGCATTCAACTAAGTATAACACCCATTCAAAAATACAAGTGTTCATACAACGAATATCAAAAACTCTAGGTGTATTAGGAGATAAAAAATGTTTTATTTTCGTAACTTTTTTGAAATGATTCAAATAGTTGCCAATGGTTTTCCCCATCTATAAGAAAATGTAAAATGTATGGGTAGCAGCTGGCCAGCCTAGTGTCAGATAAAAGTATGCCACAGTGTTTATTAATTAAATCACAAAAAGCTGTAGAGTTACACCCAAAGCTGGTGATCATAAGTGAAGCATCCCACTTCTTTCGTTTCCCATATTTTAATAGTATTGATCTGTCTATAGAACTGGCAAAATTCAGTCCCTGACAAATATCATCAAATTTATATCCTCTAGCCCGAAATCTTGCTACTATTTCTACATTATGTTTTTATAATTCCTCTACAGAGGAACAAATCCTCTTAACCTAAAAGGTGAGATTTAGGAATATTCCTAATTATATGGAATATATACTTATATGGTTCTTGAAAGAAGAGGGACCAATTCCAATCCCAAATTCTATCAAAAATGGTTTTGGATCCTACTTTAGAGTTTATTAATGATATAGATGCCTTTCTATCACTGGTTTTGGAAGAAGGCATTATTTAAAAAAATACAGTATGTCACCTTACAGTTTAGGATCTTTCCTCACAATATTTCTGTATGTTGCATAGGGCACATAAAAATTCAACTTGTCCCCCAGATAGGCCTATGGTTTTGGGTCAGGGTTCTTTAACTGAGCCACTATCAGCTTTTTAGACAAAATATTTGAAGCCACTGCTGGTTGGGTTAGATCTCGTATTCAAGATACTACTGAATTCTTAAATATATTGCAGGATGCACAACTGGATGCACACTGGGATATGTGCACTTTGGATGTCAAAGCATTATATACTAACATTCGACATTGGGCTGGCCTATCGGCAAATGAGCTTTGGTTGGAAGCGATTCATCTTTATAGCCCAGAGTTCAATACATTTTTGTTTTTTTTTTTTAAGCGGAACACTTTCTAACTAAAAATGTGTTCTATTTTAATGGAGATAGTTTTTTACAATTAAAAAGCACAGCCATGGGGGCATCTTTTGCTCTTATTTATGCAGACCTATTTGTGGGGTATTTAGAAGAACAACTGATTTATGACATTAATCACAATATTTATATAGAAGAAATAGACATATGGTGCCATTATCTTAATGATTGTTGGATGGTGTGGAAATCTGACACCATCTAGTTGCAATAATTTGTACAGTATTTGAATGATAATAAATGGGGGCTACAATTAACCTTGAATTTCAATTTGAATCAGATTTCTTTTTTGGATGTAAAGGTTGTTAAAACTGTGGATGGAACATTGCCTACTTCATTGTTTTGGAAGGAATTTCACTACAATTCTTTTTTTAGATACCACTAGCTGTTATCTACCCCATATAATTAAGAATATTCCCAAATCTCCGTTTTTAAGGGTTAAGAGTATTTGTTCCTCTGTAGAAGAGTTAGAAAAATGTAATGCAGAAATGCTAGGAAGATTTCAGGCTAGAGGTTATAAATTTGATGATATTCATCGGGGACAACATTTTATCAGTTCTATAGACAGATCTGTACTATTAAAATATGGGGAAAGGAAGAAGTGGGATCCTTCATTGTGTATGATGACCAACTTTGGAAGTAACAGCATCTTTTTCTGATTTAAATAATAAACACTGACACTAGGATGGCTCAGTTGTTACCCACACATTGTGCATTTTCTTATAGATGGGAGAAAACCATTGCCAACTATATGAATTATTTCAAAACAGCTTTCCATTCTGATCCAGTTGTGCAGTATTCTATTGAAAGGACACAATTTATAGGCTGCTGTCCCTGTGAATATTGTTCAGCTTGTAAGTTTGTTATGAAAAAAAAAACATTTTTCATCTCCTAATGCATCTTGAATTTTTGATATTTGTTGTATGAGTACTTGTATTTCAGAATGGGTTATATATTCTGTTGAATGCTTCTGTTCTGCTTTTTATGTAGGACAGACTTCCAGACAATTTAAAACTCATTTATTGAACATTTTAGTGATATTAGAAATTATTGTACATCTGGTGATTTGTATAAACACACTCTTACATCTTGCTGCTTCATTTAGGTTTATGGATATTTAGTGCATTTGTTGTAAAGGTTTGAACAGGTTAGGGTGGCATGAACAATTAAATAAGAAAGAAAGGAGTTGGATTGTTTGGTTAGGTGCTATGTTTTCCCCAGGACTTAATGATTTATTATGACTGGTCTTTCCTAATTTGGGGGGTGGGTTCTACATGCTCTCTTAATATTTATAAATTGAATAAAGTTTATTCAACTGCCAACATGCAGTGCTGGCCATTTTTGCTTTTGTGACCTTTAATGTAGACCGTAAAAAAGGTCTTCAGCTAGATAAAGAGTGTTCAGAGAGAGTGATACGTTCATACACACACACACACACACACACACACACACACACAAACACATGCATACAACCTTTTCACATACACACACACACACGCACACACATGCACACAGACACACACACATGGACTCTCTCTCTCTCACACACACACACACACACACACACACACATATGCATACAACCTTTTCATATACACACACACGCACACACGCATGCACACTCACAGACACACACACACACACACACACACACACACACATGCATGAATGCACGCTCTCACACACACATGCACGCACACACACACACATGCACGCATGCACGTGCACACACACGCGCACACACACACACACACACACACACACACACACACACACACACACACACACACACAGTACAAGGAAGTATTTGCTGAACTGATTTTTTTACAAAAGCCTTTTTGTGTTTCAGTATTTTGATGAATAGAATGAAACAAAAGTGTCAGACCACAACTGAGAGTCTCAAAACTATAAGCACAAAACTGCAAAAAGTGGAACACTGAGTTTGCAATAGAGTATTAGCCTTTCTTCAGGGTATAGTGATGTCAGAATTAACATGTAAGTATCAGGGTTGTGAGGGATGCAGTCTCCCAAGTCAGGTATTCCAGAAAAGCTTCCCCTGCTGAAACAATGAACTGGTATTACAGTGAGCTGTAAGAGTCACTGTAATGTTTCATGCTTCCAGTTTTGTCTTCAGAGTTGTGAGACTTGAATTTACGGCGTGTAGTCTGACCTCTTATGAAGCAGAATCAACAGCACAGTGTTGAACATACGTTTCTGGAAGGCAGATTTCAATACTTTGGAAATCCATCTGCACTTTCTGAAGTGCAGAGGGATAAAGCCCTGACTGTGGCACAGGTGACCTGAGTTCAGTTAGTGGCTTAGGTATGTGTAAGAACTGATTTGTCCATCCTGCGGAGATTGAAGAAGGCAGCTTGGTTCACCACAAAGGGCGTTACTAGTAGAGATCAAGACAGCTAAGCCTGCAAAGTCACAGTACATAATTAGTCACTCAAAGATAATCCAGCATGTGAATGCACATTTCCTTCATCTGACTGCAACAGAGGGCAAGCCAGAGCTGACGGGGGGAGGGGGTGTTCCCAAGGGAAGATAGTAGTCTGGCCTGCTCCTTACCACCCATTTCTTCTCAGGGAACAGATAGCTGTTGGAACTGTCACTCAGGACTGCTCTGGCTGATTGTATGTTGGTAATGAAGCCCCCGTGCATCGTCCTGAAGGCAAAAAAAGAAGTTGTAGGCATGTTGTTAGTCATTTTAATACATAAGCCTTCCATTTGAAAGTCAGTAATAATTTCTGCTTTCCACAGATCCATAATTAATTGTATGGTTTATGAAGATGGTTATGAAAATGGCAAGAGTTTTGAAAGTAAGTTGTTGAGTATGAAGACAACGCCATCAGAAGAAGAAATTATAGAGAGCTAAATATTGTGCAGAAGGTGAGGAAGTGAAGTTTGGCACAGACAGATTTTTCACGGGATTGTTAATATGGGATGGGGGGTGCTAGGTAGTAGCTATGCTAGGTTATCTGGGTGGCTGAGAAGGGTTAGGAAAGGGTTAAATGAGTTGGAATTTGAAGGGAAGTGAAGTAGTGTGAGGGGTGTGGCTTGAAGGGTTTTTGAAAGGAAATCCAGAGTGAGTAAGCACATTTTGGTGTGGTCTTGTTGCAGCAGGATCACATCCCAGATGACCTTGTTGGTAAGGTAGGCCTCGGGTGTTGGCATACATCAGAAGGTAAGCAGTACTCTTGGATGTAGGTTTATACAGTAGTATATATATATATATATATATATATATATATATATATATATATATATATATATATATAAACTAAGAAATGAACTTCATGACAATAAAAGCATTCAAAAAAATAGTAAATCACACCAACAACTCTTGTAGAACTTTAGCGCTTTCGTCTTATTTATTATCAAGACTTCTTCAGAAAGACATGTTTCATAAGTATGAGCAACCATTTTCACTTCCTTTATATACATTAGTTCTAGCAGGCCATTTAAATTAACAACAGTTCCTTTCCAATAGTACAGTGTTTGAAAGGAAATCCAGAGTGAGTAAGCACATTTTGGTGTGGTCTTGTTGTTGCAGCAGGATCACATCCCAGATGACCTTGTTGGTAAGGTAGGCCTCGGGTGTTGGCATACATCAGAAGGTAAGCAGTACTCTTACACTTTATTATTGGAAAGGAACTGTTGTTAATTTAAATGGCCTGCTAGAACTAATGTATATAAAGGAAGTGAAAATGGTTGCTCATACTTATGAAACATGTCTTTCTGAAGAAGTCTTGATAATAAATAAGACGAAAGTGCTAAAGTTGTACAAGAGTTGTTGGTGTGATTTACTATTTTTTTGAATGCTTTTATTGTCACAGAGTTCATTTCTTAGTTAAAATTTCTTCTCTTCATTCAATTTTTTTGAGTGCGGTTAATTATATATATATATATATATATATATATATATATATATATATATATATATATATTTTTTTTTTTTTTTTTTTTTGCAGTAAGCTTCTGTCTTTGCTGGGTTATCTAATGCTAGAATGCTGTTCGGCTAGTAGCTTGGCCGGCTGGGTGATAGGAGATGTCTGTCAGAAACCTCAGGCAGAGTATAGGCTCATGATTCCCCTATGCTAAGCCTTCCTTTGGAAATGGTGCTTATTAGTTGTTTCTGCAACACAATCCTTGCTTTCGTTGATGGGACTGGGTTCTAGGTTATGCATTAGCTTGCTGGCATTAAGCTTTCTGACTTGTTTCTGATTGTTGCAGTGTATGGTGTGTCTTTTGTTTGGTTCCTGTTACAGGGAGTTCATGGCAGAGGCTTGGTTTGCATTGTTTGAGGTTTCCCTGGTGGTTGTGGTGTTTCGTGGGCTTTTGGGGGCTGTTAGTGGTTGCGCCCTCACATTTTTCTGTGCACTCTGAAGCTTTGAGTTAGTTACCTTGTCTGAGGTTTCCCTGGTGGTTATGTTTTGTGGGCTTTTGGGGGTCATTAGTGGTTACTCATTTTCTTTTAAGGTAAGTTAGCTTGCCTTGTCTGAGGTTTCCCTGGTGGTGTGGTGTTTCATAGACATTTTGGGGCCGTTAGTGGTTGCTTGTGCACGCTGTTGCCGTTAAACTGACGTAACTGTCTTGTCTGAGGTTTCCCTGGTGGTTGTGGTGTGTAGTAGGCTTTTTGGGGCCGTTAGTGGTTGCTCCTTTTCTTTTGAAATGGGTTAGCTTGCATTGCCCAAGGTTTCCCTGGTGGTTGTGGTGTTCTGCGGCTTTTAGGGGCTGTTAGTGATTGCTCATTTTCCTTTAAAGGGGGTTAGCTTGCATTGTCCAAGGTTTTCCTGGTGATTGTGGTGTTTCGTGACTTTTGGGGGCCGTTAGTGATTGCTCGTTTTCCTTAAAGGGGGTTAGCTTGCATTGTCCAAGGTTTTCCTGGTGGTTGTGGTGTTTCGCGGGCTTTTGGGGCAGTTAGTTGTTGCTCGTACATGCCTTTTTCCTACAAGTATGGTCTACAATGAAGAACACACAAGCCTGCCCCTTAGTTTTATAAGACAGTGCCTGATCTAAGATTATGGTTTACAAGGCATGTGCAAGACCCACAAGTTTAACAAATGTATTTTATAACAAAAAACAGAGAAACTGGACTGCATCTGTATAAATGAACATTTAAGAAGCTTGCTTAAGTACCCAAAGGCATGAAAAACATGTCAATGAAATGGAAAACTCCCTAGACACCTACGCCTAAGTATAGTGTAAAAGTTGTTACTTTTCTTCTCATGTAGCACTGGTGAAGTAATCACATTCGGTAACTAAGCAGCGGTAATTTTTTTTTAGGATATTTAAATTGAGCAAGCCTCTTGAGCTTGTGTTCGGCATTAGTTAATAACAGCCTTAGTATTGCATTTATTTACATATTTATTCATGTGTTCGCATTGATAAGTTGAACTGAGTTGTTAGAGTTATGCACAAGTGCCATACTATAAGTAGTTCAGGAGTGTGTGTGTGTGTGTGTGTGTGTGTGTGTGTGTGTGTGTGTGTGTGTGTGTGTGTAGTGGTTAACTACTGTGACTATAGTGTACAGGGTCCTGGTTTCAGGACCTGCAATGGCTGTAAATTCCATTATGCATTTTGTATTGGGTTTTGATGCCAGTTTGTATTTTATAGATGATGAGTCAAAGCTATACGATGGAGTCTTGAATATTTTTTTTCCCTCTGTAAGGTACTTTGAGGGACCTAGTGTGATGGTTGACTGCAGGGTGAATGACTGAAGTTCAAATGGGTTTGTGGTAGTATAGGTAGCATACTTGGTTTATGATGCATAGGGCAGTGGTTTCTTTTCTCACAGCATATAGATGGATTGTGATACCGGTGTCTTGCCAGGCCCAGTTATTGAGAGCAAATTTATTGTGCCAATTTTATTATCCGTCATTAACTTTGTGTTCTCTTTCTAGGTGATAATGGAGGTGGCTTTGAGACAAAGATGGGCCAGTATTGTAGCACAAGCAGAAGATTTGTTGAAGGACATTCCTGCTGGGGTACCATCAACTATCATGCAGGGTTTGACCACTCGTAAGAAGTGGCAGACGACTTCCACCTGGGCATCCAGGGCGATGACAGCCAAGCAGACAGCATCGACAGAGAAGGCTACGGTGGTGATGATGCCTCCTTTATCAGCTGCAGGTAATAATTCATTATGCTTGGGGGGGTGAGGAGCCTGGAGTAGGTGAGGTAGGGGGCAGTGAGGGTGGTCAAAGGGAGCTACTGGATAGTGGTTTGGAGGCCTTAGCTGAGTGTGGAGGCATTTTTGAGGATACCCTGTCATTGTTAGAGTCGGATGCCCACGAGGTGGGGTCTGACTTTGGTTTATAGCTGGAGGATTGGTTGGCTTCCCAGGCCCTATGGCAGGAAGGGGCCCCCATTTTATTGACCCCTCACATATCTCTGTTAGTGAAGGAGAAGAGTTGGAAAGGGGAGTTCATCGACATTTTTGAATTGATTGATGCAGATGTGGTACAGCAGTTGATGGAAGCGTAGACGGCTAATGGGAAGCATCCATTGGCTGCATTGGCTGCAATAGGTCACAAAAGGGTAGGGAGGTTTTGGGCTAAGGCATGGGATAATTGGATCCTAGGTTTCATTTATTATATGGCGGTGTGTTTGGAAAGGGACACATCACTGGCTCTTCCTCTTTTGGCTTATTTTTTTGACTATTAGGGAAGCGCAGAGGTTGAAGCCTGGTTATGCATGGTTATGGTATGACCAGAAATTTTGCAAGCGTAAAGCAGTAGATAAATCTATGAGTTGGGAGGTCAGATATCTGGACATTTGTCTGTCCACCATGATGGATACTAGTGGAGGGGCTAGCAGATTATCTCAACCATCTGAGGAGGTACAAGGATATGTTGGGATTTTAATGCCGGCAGGTGTTCCTGGGTGGGTTGTAGATTTGCTCATATTTGCTCGAAGTGTATGGGGGCATATGCAATGCATTTACACAATGTGGGGGGTGGGGGGTCAGGTTGGGGGTCAGGCACTGCACTTTAGGGTGCGAGAGGTTGGAATAGTTCCTATTCAGCATTGCTAGGTGGGTGTGGTCGGGCTAATTTTCGGGGCCAAAGGGGGGGGGGGCTTTGCAGGGAGGTAGAAGGTGTTTTGTAGAACCATTCGCCTATTAAGGTGAATGTATTGAAGGACTTATTGATGCATTATCCACTGCCGTTGGTAGCGGGGGAGTTAATAGAAGGTGTTTTCAAAGGGTTTTCAATTAAGTCTGCATTGGTGGGGGCAGGGAGGTGGGGAGAAATTTGAGGTCTGTCAAGGGGAGGGAGATGATTTTGCAAGAGTTGATTGATAAAGAGTGCCAGGCTGGGAGGGTGTTAGGTCCTTTTTGTTACTTTCCTTCCCCTAACTTTCAGGTGTCACCATTACGTTTGGTTCCAAAGAAAAAGCAGGGTAAATTTCACTTAATTCACCATTTATCATACCCTGTGAGTGAGTCAGTGAATGATTTCATTCCCAGTGAAGAGGCTAGAGTAACATATTCATCTTTGGATGATGCAGTTCGGGTTATTAGGAGTTTCAAGGACCCTTGGATAGTTAAAGCAGATATTGAGTCAGCTTTTCATTTGCTACCTGTGAGGGAGGAGGATTGGTCGTTATTAGGCATGGTGGTAGGGGACAACTTTTATTTTGACACTGCCATGCCTATGGGATGTGCGATGGCATGTGCTACATTTGAGAAGTTTAGCTCAGTATTGCACTGGATATGGCAGCAGATGGAGGATCAGCAAGCTGTACATTATTTAGATGATTTTTTTATTGGTGGGGGAAGGTAGACTGGGAGCAGGTAGCTATGCAAGAGTTTGTGGGATGTGTGAGGCCTTGGGGGTACCTTTGACCAAGCATAAGTTGGAGGGCCCGGCGAGGGCCTTGGAATTTTTGGGGCTGACTGTAGATGCAAAACAGGGTTTGTTTTGTTTGCCTCAGGGAAAGATGGTTAGGCTGTGGGAAAAGATAATTTGGGTGAAGTCTAGGCCTAAGGTTCGGGTGAAGGATGTTATGGAATAGTTGGGTTTGTTGAACTTCGTGTGCAGGGCGGTGCATCCTGGGCAGATGTTTTGCTGGTCTGTGGCATTTTTCTTGAAAAGACATAACAGTAAGCACCACAGAGTATGGGTCAGTAAATTGGCATGAGAGGATTTAGATTTGTGGCTGGAATTTTTACAACCGTTTAATGGGATTTCATTTTGGCAGTTGGATTGGATTACACAAGGAGAACTGCAGTTGTTTACTGATGCAGCTGGGGGGGGGGGGGTCAGGAATGAGTGCTTACTTTGTGGGTCAATGGTTTTCTGTTCCATGGCTGGAGCATTGGTTAGAGGAGTGGAAACGGGATGTTGCCTTTTTGAAATTAATGCCAATCTGGGTGGCTTCGGTAGTATGGCAGGATCATTTGAAGAGGAGGAGGGTGGTATTCCATTCAGATAATTCTTTGGTGGTGAAAGTGCTACAGATACAAATGGCTAAAGCACCTCACCTGTTATTTATTCTTAGGAAATTGGTGTTGCATAGCTTGTTGATTAACTTTTCTTTTACAGGGTTACATGTACCGGGGGTTTCAAATGAGATAGCTGATAGTTTGTCTTGTTTTCAGTTCTGCAGGTTCCATCAGGTGGCTCTGGAAGTGGCTTTGCATCCATCAGTTGTCCCACCCAGTATCTGGCAGATTGGGCAATGGTGACTGTCAGGTTGGTGCAACAATCATGGACGGCATCCACGAGATGAGCCTACCATAAGGCGTTGCTTAATTTTGACAAATATTTGTGGCAGTTATCTGATGAGGACTGCATGTGGTCTGAGAATGTACTGTTATGCTATATAGCCATGTTGAAAGGGCAGGGAAGGGCAGTGTGAATGGTTAGGGTGGCTTTAGCAGCCATTGCTGCGTATACTTGGTTGGTTGGATTAGAGGATTTCACTAGGTTATGGGTGGTGAGTAGATTCTTAAAAGGGTGGGCTAGAGTTGAAAAGAGCAGCACGAACAGGAGATGGCCGGTTATGAAGGATATTGTTAAAGGGTTTGGGTAAAGTGTGTGGTTGTTTGGATGAGTATGTGTTGTGGTGTACAGTTAGTGTTTGGATGTATTGCTTCTGATCACTCCCTAATCCTAAAATTACACTTCGATTGTCTGACCCTAAACTCCCCTCCTGCTTCCTGACATTAAATGTACCTTCTCACCCCCTAATCCTGAAGTTCCTAATCACTCCCTAACCCTAAAACTACCACTCACTAATCCTAAAATTCCCTTTCTGCTCCATAAACCTAAAGTCTCTAATCACTGTCTAATCCTAAACTCCCCCCCATTCCCTAAACCTAATGCTCCCCCTTTCCTAAATCTAAATCCTCTTCCCAATCAATTTTCACGTCCACCCTCTGTCATACAAGTGACATGGGTTTTATAAACATTTCTGCAGAATAACCTCATTAGCTCTATACTATTAAATAATTTCGAGAAAACTGTCCTTGTTAGTTCTTGGGTCAGTTTTTAGTCCAAGCATATCAAAGGCTACATCTCATAAATAGTGTGTACTAGTCTTGTGAATTTTTCAGGAAATTATACTGTGATAGTTATTTATAAAATGTCAGTAGATTGCTCTAAGTTTTCAAATAAAATGCATATTCCTTTTAACTTTAAATTCACAAGGCCATATATTTATGTTTGAGATTTGCTTGCATTTAGTTATCTGAAGAAAGTTGATTTCTGCTCTTTGGTTTAAAATTAATGCTTTGAAAATGTTAGAGTTCAAAAATTGCTAATGATCATTCTGATGTTATTACCATCAGCCTCTTCAGCCTACCAGTAAACACTCTTACTGTCTCTCATTTGGCGTGTTCTACCAAGCTACACTTTTCACTCACAATAACTCCTTCAGTCTACTCAGTCAACTATCCTAATATTCCCTCTTAATAAAAACACAATTGCCACACAGATACCTCACTGTTTAAATGAGACTTGTCTTGATTTATAGTAAACGATATATATTACAACTGTATATACTCTTTGCATTTTTGTTAGCTGATAATGGTAGTTTACAGAGCTGTATTTTTTCATTATAATCTTGCTGTCTCTCACTAAGTGTAATTTTGACATTCTTTGTATTTACTGTCTAAGACTGAAAATTGGTTACTTGTTATCAGTGCTCTACCAAAATAAACAATTTTGTTTTTAACTTGACTCTTCATGGAAGTGCTATTATTATGATACTGCTTTTAGACTTTTTGGGACAAGAAACATGCCTTACACAGTGTATTTTCTGTGCCAACAATGCTAAAGAGCAGACATGAACGTTCTTATGGACCATTGCTAGTCAACATTTTGATGATTGCCAGTTGGAGTAGGTAGTTATCAAATCACAGGTTCATAGGTGTCTACCAGGCTAATGGCCCTGGACTCTATTTAAGCCTGGCCCAAGAAGATTCCCTGGCATCATGCCGACCAAAGTTAGTTCCCAGTGCCCCTGAAGTGATCCCTGGGGTGAACTTCCTATTGCCCATCCACTCATCAAGATTTCTGTTAAAGAGGGACAGTGAAGTGCTCTGCTTAATGTGAATGGGAAGTTTGTTCCACAGTATGGGAAGTCTCTGGGTTAGGAACCTGTCCCTCCAGCATGTTCTGTTTATTGTGGTAATGAGGTTTAGGTCCCTGGAGCATGTGGCATGGAGGGATTGAGATTTCTTTAGGTGTAGCATATCTAGCAGCTTTGGGACAGACATGGTTTTGTAGGTCAAGCAGAGATCGCCTCTAAGTAGGCAATAAGAGGCAGAGTATAGCTGGAGTTTTTTGAGTCTGTCCATATAGAGCATGTGTCTAAGGCCTAAGAGCCTCTTAGTGAGGTATTTTTGTGGCCTTTCCAGTTGTTGTAGGTGTCTAGTGAGGTACATACCAAAATGGGGCATTGTATTCTATAACAGGTCTAATGAGGGATGAGTAGAGAGGGATTATGACCTCTTTCTTCCTGGAAGAGAAACCTTTTGTAATGAGATGTGCTTCATAGAAGGACTTTCTAACTACAGTGGCAATATGGTTATCAAAGGAGAGGTTGCTGTCAACCTGTGTCCCCAGGTCTCTTATCACACCTTCGGTGTTTAGTGGACTACCGCCTATGTGGTAGTTAATCGGCACCGAATTTTTCCCAAAGGGAATGACAATGCATGTTTTGGCACTGAGCTTAAGGCCATGGTTCTGACACCAGTCATTGGTGTCAGTGAGACCTTTTTGTAGAATGTCTACATCATTTGGAGAATCAATAATGGCTCCCACTTTGCAGTCATCTGTGAACTTGGTCAGCCAGAGTCCCTTTGTGTTGGCTTGAACTTCAGAGAAGTAGATGCCAAACAGGAGAGGACCTAGGACCAATCCCTGTAGGACACCACTTGTAAATGGTCCCTTTGTAATACTCAAATTGTCCATTAAGGGTTGGACCAAACAAATGCTTAGTGGATTAAACATACGTTTATCCTAAGTGTAAAGAAATGCAGCATAGTTTCTTCTGCCAAATCTACAGTCAACATTATACTTTGAGAAAATATTCCACTTAAACCTGTTTCAGTGATCAGAACATGCATATCTCAGGTATTAATAACCTCAGTTATCCTGGTAGAGCTTTATGTCTCTACATAGTCATGTAAAACTCCAGATGGATCATCTTTTATTAAGCTTCCATGCTATGAAAGAGACCACACTCATTTAACTACTTTGCCTAAATAAAACCGGTGGAAATGTGAAAGCCTGATCCAGAGACCCAAACCTAAACCACTTCATAAACATTAATAGCTAGTGAGAAAGGTACCTAACCTAAAATTTTCCATTACTGATGTTTCACCCACCACTCATGTAACTGCTACCTCGTCCTATTCTCGTTCTTCATTCTCTTTTCCTCTGTGTTCATTATATGTCTTCTGTACCAAAAAACAATGACATCTGTAAACCAAATATAGTAATATATACATACTTGGATTATGGTATAACTCCTTCCTGCAAGTATCTACTTCATACTGTCCATTACAACACTTTTGTTTCAAATTAATTAAGAAATCGATTCTCTTAAACTTTGTCCCCATGTTGTGATAGTATACCTACTTTATCTCCTCCAATTCATGATTGCAACTTATTTCCTTTGTGGTATTCTCTGGCTGAAGCTGAAATGGGTTCTTGTGAATCAGAGTTCTACCCTTGTTAGAAAATGTAATAAATAACTAAATTAAATAAAATGTCATGTTTCTGGAATACTTTCTCCATACGCATCAAAAAGTGTACCTACTTTACAACCATTAAAACATGCCTGGATAACTGGATGAGTGATCACAAGTTTTCCCCTGGGATATGTGAGGAAAATCTGCTTACTGTGGGATGCTATTAATCCTCCCACCTTTATTGGCTAATATGGCTGTGCTTTTTGATAGTTTTATTGGCCATAAGCACAGAAAGGACATATGAACCTGTAAATTGAATTTTGGATGTACATTTGTTGTTCTGCACTTGCTAAAACTAAATGATTTAATGTCATATTTAAAATTACAAAAAAAAAAAAACACTTTTTTTGTGGAAATATGCATTAATTTCAGTTCTGACATAATACAAATACACAAAAGACATGGGGTGAAATGTCAGAGTATAGGGTTAGTATTTTGGGAACTGAAGAAAAAAAAGTCTAAACATAGTTCACAACAAACAGATCTGGACCCAGCTGTAGTTACAGCTCAGAGGGTCTGCCTATGAGGTACAGAAGGTATGTAAATAATCAGGAGTACATGAATAACATGGCTAATGTAGTTTCAAGGCACACTTGCCGAACACTGTGATCATTCTCCAATATGGTGCTGTAATACAGCTTGAACAATGTAACAAGGGGCATTAGGACCCTCATTAAAGACAACGGATGGCACACATTATCGTATGGAGCTAAAACAAAGCTCTGTCAACCAAAATGTTGTCCCAGAAAAATGCATAAATCTCAAAAAACAGACTATAGCACATAGATTTATATATGTTAAAGTCAAATGCACATATATACAGTTTAAACACATACCTGGCCACTGACTAAGCAGAAACACAGAAAATATGAAATGCGGTCCCACAGTCTGTTTTCACTTTTGCTAGAACACACTTGATTCATCAGTTATTGGTGGACTGCTCTCTTTGTAGGAAAAGCCAACAGATCTTTCCAACTTGGTATCATAATATCATGTTTGAAAAATTAGTACACAGCAAGACACAGTGCCTATTGTACAGCATGGATAAAGGGTTTCAGACAAAGTATGGAGTGGAAAGTAAATGACGTGCTTCCTTTGCTCCAAAGTTTCATTCTCTCAGTCATCTTGGCTTATTGCATGATTCTGAGTAGGTCAGTTCACCAGACAGTGCTCTGGGGCAACTGGGAAATTAGGGTAGGCTTGTCAGTGGTCTCCTTGACCACATGGATAAGAACTACTGATAAACCTATGAACCTGTAAACTGTGCCAATTGCCACAAAGATATGTCTCTGCAGACAATGGCATACAGTATAAAATGCAATGTTTCAGTCACTGTTTGATAGCTCTTAGAAAATCTTTCAGAAAACTATACTTGAATGCTTCGGTAAGTGTCATGTTACTAATTTCACTAGAAACAATTACATCATGGCCTAATCTTTTAGGTGTGTTAAAATATTTATTTTCCATTTCAGAACACAGACTAAAATGTATTATGCAACATTTAACTTTCAATCTTTAAGGAAGATATGGCAGCATTATAACTTCCATGATTTTAAACAAGGTACTTTAGTTGTATATGTTGAAAACAAATCCACAAAAAAGCCTTCCTATTACTGCCCCATGCCTTTCCAAGCAATTGTGTCACTTAAGTGCCCTGACTGGCTTCCTGCTGAAAAGCAGTGAGTCGCAATGGCAAGTCTCAAAATGAAGGGTAAAAAAAGGCTGGAAATACAGGAGATGAATGAATATAGAACAATGCTCTTCTCCTTAAAAGTTGTTTGTTTTTGCAGGATACAGCACCTGTACCCAACTATATGAAGCAAACCCAGCAACACCAAAACTTATTTATACCAACTGCGAGAGTGCCACACCTCAGGAAAAAGGGAATATTCTGAGAAATGTCAAATCTGAATTTAAAGTAATTTTGTCAACACATTTTGGGGCTCAGCACAGAGAATCCCTACATTTCAAATGGTTACTGTTCCACTTGCAGTTGGTAGAAGTGAAGGGAGTGAAAACTGCAGGCCAGTCCGGAGAGGTCAGTATAACAGCACTCTTTCTGGTGAGACAGCTTAAACAAAATATGTGAAAATGAGGTTGGCACATGTGAGTCTGGGATTTAAAACAAAAACAAAAAACTAGTTGTTACATAGAGAATGCCTTCATTGCAAGCTGTTCATATGTTTATACTTGGACAATTTGTGATTTGCACAAGAAAGGTTCCTGGTCATTTGTGCATGCATGACCGCACAACCTAAGACAGGCAGAAACCCTTAAGGATATGGAATCCTAATCTCTGACTGTAAGAGTGGAGCAATGTCAAATGGGGAAGCAACAGAAGAAAACAATCTTGGTATCTAAAGTGAAACTTCATTATGTGCTACCCAGAAAGAATGGTCATTAACAGGCTCTAAATACTGAAGGCCATGGAGTGGTCTTTTCACCGCATCTCCCATGTGTCAAGCAAATAGGTGGATACAGACAGACTGACTAATAAGTATGACAATTCAGTAATGTATAAGAGAGTACAGCAGATCAATAATCTTCATTTCTTTTTAAAAGAAGAATAAAATCAATCCTTATTGTGGATCCAGATGTCCACTACTAAAATAGTCACTTTATACTTTCCATGTCACGGCAACTCATAAATTATTGTTCAAGTACTCATATTTATTTATTCATTTAATATTTGTTTACTAGGATAGTCTGACTGGATAGCTAGTGTCTGTTTTCAGTGGAGTCCTTGGGAGAAAAGCTCCACAAAGTTAAAGAGTAATAAGTAATACATGGTAATAATTGAAGGTTACATAGTTTAAATCATAAGAACAGTTAGAAAGGTTAACAGTTTAAATCAATACAAGGTGAAAGTACAGATATGTGATCACAGCACATTTGTAAAGTATAAGAACAGTATATGTACATTCGGTTTTCATAGTAAGCACATATTTACAACATTTACAATATATACAGTGAACATAGGTAGAGCACATTGTTAGTATTCAGTATTCATCAGAGGCATCAGCGAATAACAGCCTACAGTGGGGTGAGGCTTCAGGGAGGATCATTGCAGTTACATAAATGGTTGGAGTATAGGTGTGATTTAGGAAGGTGTTTGAATGTGGATGTACAATTTTGTAACTTGAGGTCAGTAGGCAGGTTATTCCATGTTTTTGGAACCTCATGAGGGAACAGGGATCCACCAGAGCTGTTCTTACATGGAATAACTTTGATCAGTGGTGCTATTTTACTGGCTATTCTTTTAAAGTGTGTGCCTACTCTCCTCACTATATAAGCCAGTGTAATAAAATGCATTTTTTGAAGTTGGCACTTCCCCTTCACTCCCTCCATATGGAATGCAATCCTCTGCCCCATCTCAGTGCTAATGATGTTAATGTAAATTTGTTGCATCCTGGAGATAGTGATCAGGGATAACGTAATGCTGGTCTCACTCTTTGTCTGACGTCTTCTGACACTAGACCACATGCTAACTCTCAGAACAAATAGCTGGCTAGAGAGTAGAACTGCAGTGGGATGAGGATCCTACACCAGCAGTCAGGCACATGGACTCCACGTACCCTAAGCTATAATCTGCCTCATAATGAGTGACCCTGACTGGGTGATCCATCATGTATTACTTTAAGAGTTGGTGTTAATTCTCTGCTCATATTTTAGTCCCAACTTTTCAAGGCTGCAGGAGAGCAGACAGCCTTAAAAATTCACCGGCAGTGGTAAAGAGTGGTGATATTATACTGTGGGCAGAGAAAAGAGGAAACATATGAAGGTTCGAGGTAGAACATTGAATGTTACTGACAGATCTGTTGCTGTATGCTATGTCCATGTATGCACTTTGTCTAAAAAGCTTAAGAGCAGATGTTTTTTATAGTGATAGATGCCAATATGTTCATCAGTCGATTTCAAAGTGGACCACTGGAAAGTGTGAAAGGAAGATAAGAACTTGGAGTGACCTCCATTTGTCCAGGTGTAGAGGGTATTGGCTTGGTCTAAGGAAGTATGGTTCATATACGTTTGGATGGTAAGATTTGAGTACTTCTCGGCAAAAAAATGTGATTCAGTTGGATAAACCTAGCATTCTTTTCTTATTACATTCTGTAAACTCACAGGTCCCGATTAAAAAAGACTTGCTGTCAGTCTAAGCAACCACTTACACTGCAAAGAGGTTGAGACCAGGGGTTTTGGAATCTGGCATCCTGAGTAAGTATGATTTTAGGTAGGCCTTACCCCAAAGTAAGTCACTTACAATGAGGAGAAGTCTTTCAGAATCAGTATACACTTACACTGAGAGCAACTATCATGGAATGTGAAACATTATCGATGTCAAGCAGCTAAAGGCCTAGCACTTTAACTTAAGGAATGCAGGACTGTTAAAGATAACTTACATCTGACAAAAATAAGGTTAGGAGGGAGTTAGAGTTATACTTTTTCACTAAGGATGTAATAAGTGTAGTGAATTACTAAAAGAAATAATAAGAAAGGACAGACAAAGCAAAGTGCTGCAAGATAGAAGGGGGCTAAGTTTGAAATCAGATAACAAAAATTATACAAATCCCTGTTCCATCAAAAATGTATCAATAATGCTGTTTAGAAATATAAAAGATTTTGCTGGAAGAAGCATACATGTTTTATTTAGGAATAAACAGTATATAGCAATACATTTGCAAAGTCATTTTGTATAATTGTACTGTCTATGGCTCTGCCACTGTAGTCCTTCATTCTTCCCATGGTATGAAAACACTTGTCTCTTCATTTGCTGTGCCTGATTATTTTTGTTTTGAAATCATTGCTAAAATGAACAACAGTGTGTGATGTTTTGAATTAGTGGAATTAAAGCTGGATATTTAATATTTGTATGCATGTTTGGATGAGTGTTAGTATCCACTTCCACCAATATGCAGATATACTCACGGCGTAAATATTTTTGTACAGTCCTGAAGTCTCCTCATGAATATCAACCATTAGAGTTAACTTGGGAGGTCTGTCTTAGAGATCCTGCCCCTTGATGATGCAGTCACCTATCCTAATACTACTTTTGTAAAGATTCTTAACAGTTTAGCTACCCTTCAGTCTAAAGGAATAAAAGAATAAAAAACAATCATGCTCCATGGTTGACAAAGTCAACAAAAGAACTAGTGTCAGATAGGAACAAAGCTTGGAAAGATTGACTAAATAATAAAACCAGCTTAAAACTACAAAACTTCAGGCACTTAGCCAATCAGGTTAAAAATATGTTGCTACAGAAAAAAAAATTTATAGTGATCTCCAAACTGCCAACAAAAATGTCAACGTCATCATCACCATCATCAACAACAACAACCCCCTTTTTCCCTTTTCTACATGAGATCAGGGTGTTGTGTCAACTGTCACCATCTCTCTCTCTCTATTCAGTGCCACTCTCCTACCTTCTTCAACACTCATGCCTGGTTATCACAGGTCTTCTCTCATAAAATCCATCCACTTCTTTGTCAGATGCTCTCATTTCATCTTGCCTTCTTCCTGTGTGTCCCAAATCCTCTTCACCAGATTGCCTTCTGCTTATCTGCACATGTGCCGAAAAAACTGTAATCTATTCTCTTTGATCTTACAGGAAATTAAACTACTTTGGCTTCTGCTCTGATGTCCTCATTTGTTGTCTCATAGCCTGCATCCTGCCACCTGTCTTAAGTACTTCATTTATATCGCCTCTAACTTCTTCTGCTCTGCCTTTACTGCCCAGGTTTCTGTGCCATACAGCAGTACTTATCGAACCACTGTTTTGTACCCCTATGTTTCAGCTTCTTTGGCATTCTTCTGTCATCCACTTTCCCTGACTCTGTGTCAGTTGGCTGCAGCCCCTCTGATTCTTTCACCTCCTCAGATACTTGAAGCTGTTAACCTATTCCATTACTTCCCTTCTGTCTCAGTTCTCAGCTTCTTCTGATTTCTCCTTTTGCTGCCATTACCAATGTTTTATCTACACTCAGTTTCATTCCATGTGCCTTCAGTTTTACATTCCATTCCCCTATATTTTGCTGAAACTCTTTTCACCAAAATCTGCCTGTAATGCCATATTGTCTGGATACACAAGTTTGTTGACCTGTCCCCTCCAAACTGTTTGCTAATGTAGCCCATCACTACTATGAAAATAATGACCTCAGAGCCGAACCCTGATGTGCACCCACTTCCACTCTGAACCCCGTTAGACTGGAGTCTGGTCATACTTGAGTCATTGCATACTTGTACATAGTCTGCACTAATTATGCCAACAAAAACAACTCCAAACAATTTTGGTCAATCAATAATTCTCGACTTAACCTAGGAATTAAAAGCAACTGAAGCCCACATCCCGATAAATTACCTTTGCAGACTGATACTATTTTCAATAAATATTTCAGTGATAATATAGCTACCCTAACCCTAACCAATTCCAACCCACACATAACCACAACTCAATACTCTCCAAATATTACTTCTTTAATCCGTATTCCAAAAAAAAAAAAAACACAACATATGACACCCCCCACCCATCCTTGATTCAAACTGAGTCATCTCTGGACTCCAACAGAAGCACTCAAACGTTTTCTCTACAAACAGCATCAACAAATCACATAAAAACTCTTACATAAGCTTAAACTTAGCTCATCCTCTGCAGATAACCTTCCAGTTGAATATCTTAAACTAGCTGCAGCTGCTATAGCTTATCCAGTCAGCATTCTCATCATCAGATCAATTATGGAAGCATAGGCCCCAACAATGCAGAAAAAGTCTTTTCATCATTCCATTGCATAAAGGAGGTAACTTCATAGAAGTATCAAATTTCTGACCTATTACCATTTTATCTCCTCTCTCCAAAATATTAAAGACGTGTATCAGTCATCAAATCCTTCAACTCTTCTCCAAAATGAACTTCTCACATCCACTCAGCATGGTTTTAGACCAGCCTATAGCACCACAACTCTTTTTCTTTCTTTTATGAACATGATAAACAGTACCGTAGACTATGGCAATATTTTTTCCCCATTATTTATAGACCTCTCAAGAGCTTTTAATACTGTTTCTCACTATAAACCTCTGCACGGGCTCTCTAACCTTGGTCTCTCCTCTCCAATCTGTAAAATGGCAATGTTCACCCTCACCCTATCTACCTATCACCACTGGGTTCTCCCAAGGCTCTGTCCTTCACCCTCTCATTTTCAATATTATTATTAATAGCCTTCATACCACCCCTGAAAAGCTCTTGAATTCAATACACAGAAGACTGCCATTATCTGCACCTCAAACAATCTGTCTCAGCTACAGCAAATAACTCAAGAAGCCTTCTCCTCTGTACTCAACCCTAAAAAGACCAACCTCCTCCCCTTCACCCCCAGAACAAGTACTGTTGATAGCTCAAAATTTTAAACAAACTCCCAGACTAATACAGTAATTGAAGTTGTAATGAAAACTTAAAATGTGGTCTCCATATTCAAAATAGTATTAAAACACAGCAAAAACTGGGATGCCCTATAAGCATAAGCCTTATATAAATACACCTTCCAGCACAACACTAGTCAAAACTTGCCTTTTACTTTCACTCTTGTATGGTGCTTCTATTTTCACTAACATACAAATTTCACGAAATCCTACCTTGAATCATGCTACTACAAAATAATTAAATTTGCAACTAATTACACACATTATACCCATCACTGTCTGTATCCCTCTTCATTCTCTTAAATGGGTTGAGCTACCACAGTACCTTACCTATCTACAACTTATAACCACCCATAACATTACCTGGAAACATACTGCCCGCCCTGCTTCAGCTTCATTTCTTCAAAACTATACTCCCACAAAATAATTATGACTGAAAGATAAACAACTTCTGTCACTGCATCAACCTAACCAATCTGCCGGAAAAAGTCTAATTTTTTAATTAGTTGCTAATACTTGGAATAATATTTCTAACTATATCAGATTAAACCCTAAGTGTCTTGTGTTTAAACAGGCACTAGTATAATTGCTAAGTAAAGCATGGATCTGCTCCTGCTCTAAACCTGGTTGAGAACAATATGACCTTTCTCAGTCACAATGCTACGTCTCCTATATTCATCCTATTTTTCGCTTCATCTTGCCTTCCCTGTTTTTTTAGTTTGCATCTCTATACTTCATGTAATAAGGTATTTTTCTGTTCTTGTTTCTCCCTTCCTTTCTGAACTTTTTCATATCGTTCTCTCTTTCATGGCTCCTTACCATTTGACTTTGCTCTTTATTTTATTACTTTTCTTCCATTTACCATCCTATAGCATTGCTGCCTTCTAAAGGAATCTCTGTCTTTAAAGCAAACAACTCCATCCAACAGTTTTTTTTTGCCTTTGGAAGCACATATTCAAATTTCAACCTTCTGTATATTTTTTCTCTCAACTACTTTTTTCCAAATTTTATTACCTAAATAATATTTGTCCTGACTCTTTCCTGAAGTATGTTCTTATACATATCTGCTACAATAATTTGCAAATTATCCCATCATGGTAGACTGTCATCTTTACTATATTTTTTGAAAATACCTGAATTTGACTGCATTTCTTTATGTATTTTTAATGTATGTGAAGGTTTATTTTTGAATGAATTTTTGAATGTCTTCTTAAACATATTTGGAGCATTTATCCCATAGTATCAGCTGAAAATGAGTACTTTTTAGACCCAGTCCAACTTTCCAGGTAAATAAATGTCAATACATCAATAAATAAATAAATAATCAAATTAATATGTTATAAGTGCGGAAAAGTAGAATGGGAGTGATTTAGAGACATTAGTGTGGGACTGCAGTACAATAGGAATAGCTTGGCATCATGACATGCAAATGTATAATGATATGCAAATGAATATGCAAGTGATAATATAAAACATGGTGCAGCAATTCAGAGACATATACATTTAGTTTGAAGAGTCACAACACTCATCTCTTATAAATGTTGGTATTTCTAGGTGTGCAAGAACATCACTCACACTATTCTGCTAGGAAAAGCTGCTCCCTCACTTGAACAGCAAGTCTTAGAGGTTGCTGTCAGACCCACTATCTACAGTGTCATACTGTCACCTTCGGTGATGCAGATGGTACTAGCAGGAGCTGAAATGCCTTCTCCTCAGTGACAAGGACATTTTCAACTACTGCTGTGTGGACAGAGAGATAGTAGACATATTCCACCCACACATTTAATCAGAGGGGGTTGTATAGCCTGTGTATCAAAGTGAACCTGAAGGCTTATGTAGCATTAACAATCCTTGCTACTGGGAACATTTAGCATCTAACATGGACACATGAGTAGTTTCACTGGTGTCAGCCTTGAGAATCCTACATCATTTCCTTGATGTGATGCTGCAGCATGAGGTATATATGGTTTCCTCAGATGCAGAGTATAGAAACACCACTATGCAAGATATTTATAACATAGACCAATTCTGTTAGGTCATGAAGGCCACTGATTGGACTTATGTTGCATCAAAGTCCTACCTGTATCACAATGTGTCCTGAATGTCAACTGGAAGGGCTTAAACTCCATCAGCTGCAGTCCTAATGTGTATTGAGAACAGATATACATAGGTGTTCTACTGAATAACCTTTTGTAGGTTGGTATACAACTTCAAATATATATGGCATTACTAACCTTTAGCACTCTGTACAGGCACTTCAGCAGTTGACACCAACTCAGCTTCTATATCAAGCTATCACCAGGTACAATGGTCCACTCCCCTGTCCCATTCAAGGTTATCAGGGGATCTTACACCTCTGTGCTACTTTGTCTTGGTGGCCCATATCCAGTGGTGGACCTCTCTTTGCAGCCATTGGTCTTGGCATACAGTATCATACCAGTGACTTTGCAATTCAACTGTACTACTGTCATATGTTTTAATGTCCTGCATAACTCTATCCCACACCTTTTGCAAGAAAGACATGTTTTACCTTTTTCAAGGATGCTAATGGCATGTATCCACAGTACTAACATTTCCAACTTATGGATGGTTAACTTTTTCAGCCACTGCTATTCTCTTTGGATCCATGAGAAGACACCTAGATCTCTGGGTTACACATGTTAGTATGTGTGTGTGTGCGTGTGCGTGTGTGTGTGTGTGTGTGTGTGTGTGTGTGTGTGTGTGTGTGTGTGTGTGTGTGTGTGAGTGTGTGTGTGTGTGTGTGTGTGCAGCAGTGTCCTTGGATAACCCTTATGTTTCAGCATCGTCCCCTTACTTCATTTGGTGGACACCTAAACGTTGAACATCACTCTTTTCTTTTCTGTTTCTTTTTTGCAAGGGGGCAAGCTTCCTGCACTCCAAACTTCTATATAACAAAACAGAGATCACCATACCTTGGTAAAAAAGGAATATTCTGGGAAATGGCCATATTCGACTTAGTACACAAAAGTCCATTTTTTTATGCAATTCAGTCTCTGTATTTTAAGACTTGATTTAGGGGTTCCCAACATTTCAGATGGTTACTTTCTTTCCCGCATAGCAGGTCTTGTGATCTATGCACATAAGTCACAGTGCAGACCACCAGCCAGGCAGAAACCTTTCATAATACTGTGCTATGTCCTTTGTCATGGTGATCCCCCCAAACTGTAGAGCAATCAGTCCTGCCATTGTGATATGTTCTCTGTCATGGTGAGCCCCCTCCCAACCCAACAGCAACCTGTCAATCCCTTATGCTTGTCCTTGTGTTTCTCACACAACCTGTTGTTTCTTACCTGATTATATTACAGTCATGCTCCATACTTTCTCTTGCAGTTTGAAAGTAAAGCTGGGGAGCCCTACTGTTTGTTGCTTGCCAGTTGATCTATGCCCAGAACATCTATGCTGAAGGATTTCCAGCATCCAGTCCTAAACTTGGAGAAGAGGAGGATGTTGAATACTGCCCTGTCCTACTTTGTTTGAGGATGTGGGGGTTTTGTCCCCATATTGGGGTTTTAGGGGACTTATTTTTGTATTGTAACCTTGCTGTATGGCTGTTTTGACTACTGATGTCCCAAGGTTTTAGATGTTTTAGAATTATAATAATTTTTCAATTAAAAGTGATTATTCATAGTGGACTTGTAAAGCTAATGAACCTAGCAACATACACTCATGTCTTAAGTTACTCTCCATATTTTCAAACAGCAAATGTTATGTGGTATCAGAGATAGCCGTAAGTAAGAAGTTGTATCTATCACTTGAGATATGGTATAGATACAGCTCCTAGAATGACTAGCCTGAGAACAGGAAACTGTGGATCCAGAAACTGAAATTTTCAGAATATTCAAGAAGGCTATGAAGGTCTAATGGGTGAATTTTTGCATGCTTCAGATGAATACATTTTCAAAGTTTATAATTACAGTGTTGAGCAGCAGAGAAAGGGAGAGAGAAAGAGAAGCAAAGAGAGCTAGACAGAGAAGAAAGAAACCTGTTATTAGAGCAGCATTGAGATACGAGCTTCAGAATTAGGGTGAATCAAGGAAATGCCTGCAATGTATCTGCTATTTGCTCTCTGTGAAGGCATTCAATCCCAAATAAGGTAAAATGCATATTGTACAAAACTCATGAGATACATAACAATGGCACTTTCTACATAATATATAGCTGTAAACATGTTTAAATGAAACGCTCAATGATCAGTCAGGTATTTAGAACTTGTGAAAAAATAAATAACTGTGCTGGTATGGGCAAAAATGGAAGAAATGCATTTTCATTTGAACAGTTTGTGTTTTGAGACAGTCGTACAAATGGGTTGCCTGACGGCATATATGCAGATACAAGGCATAGATTAATATTGTGGAAGAAAAATCAAAATGTTGTGTTGAGACTAGCCTCAAGAGTAGAATGCAGTATATGGTCTGCTCAAATGTCAAGGCTTTGGATTTGAAAGAGAATAAATTAAGTCACGTGTGTAAATTACTTACATACTTAGGATATGTAAAGCCACACTGAGTCATAACAGAAAAGTATGCATGAATATTAGAATAAGAAGTGCAGGGTTCAGTTCCAAACAACTTATATATATGATGCTACAGCTATTTTGGTTTGCTTAGCCTGTGCAAATTTGTTATGGTAGAAAGCATCTACAATTTTAACATAGGGAGTGATGATCTGTAGTAAAAGCAAGATTTATTTACAGTTGCTTTTGACTTTATCATATTCTGAGGGATCCCACAGTACTGCCAAAATCACATGCTCTAAGGAAAGTTGCATTAGGTCTGAGGTATAAAATGGAGGAGGAGTTGAACAAAATGCAATACATTGTACTATTTATTTTTATTTATTTATTTGCAGTTGGTTTACCAGGATAGTCCATTGGGCCAAGATGAACCCGTTTTCAGTGGAGTCATGGGGAGAAAAACACCAGACATTTTAGGTTACAATAGGTTCTTTGACATGTTTAGACATTGTAAAAAAAATTGAGTAGACAATACAGATAATAAACAAACAATTACAATTAATTCAACAAGAGTTAAAACTTATGTGAGAAGCAGATTAAACAGGATTTTACAATTAAAAATAAAGTTATTACATATTAAGAGTCCTACACTTATGAGGTATAGTGTAGTATATTCTTGCAGATACTATAGTAATAATAATATAAGAGTTAGGAGAAATGTTAGAGTGAAATCAAGGGTATAAGCAGGAGAAAGGAAAGGAAAAGGAAAAGGAAATACCCAGTATTAGTTATGAGGGGTGTGAGCAAGAGCATTCCCACTGAGATAGAAGATGTGAGTGAAGAGATTTTTTGAAAATAAGATGGTTAGAGGTGATACGGATAGATGGAGGTAGAGAGTTCCAGAGTCGAGCTAGGCCATGTGATAGAAGATTTTTGCCAGGGAGACGGGTTGGTTTATACACTTCTAATAGATTTTGGTTGTTAGACCTTAATATTCTGTCAGGTATGTGCATTTTAAATACAGAAGACAGGGAGGGACAGAGGGAGGGGTTGAGAATAAGCTTATGTGCGAGGGATAGTTGAGTACAGGTGAGATGACTGGGTAGTTCTAGCCATTTTATTTGTTGGAGAGAGGAACAGTGGTGGGTTGAGGACTTTTGGCTGGTAGCGAATTTTGCAATTTTGTTGTAGCAGGAGGAAAGTTGTGTTTTCAGGGAGGTTTGTAGATTAGTTAGAAGTGGAGCTCCGTAGAGAAGGAATGGAATTAGAAAGGAAGTAGAGAGAGTGATTTTAGTGGCAGTTGTAAGATAGTGATTTTGTCGATAGAGCATCCCTAGTTTTTGATGTTTTTTTTTTATATTTATTTGTAGATGGGAGTTGAATTTTAGTTGGTTATCAATTTGGAAACCTAGCAATTTTGTCTCTGTCACCAGTTCTAGCTGAGTGTTATTTTGACTGTTGATAGAGAATGTCTTTGTATTAAAAGAGTTGACTTTAGTGGGGGTGAATATCATTAATTTGGTTTTAGAGGTGTTGAGTGCTAGGTGATTTGTTTTGTTTACTAAGTCCTCATTACACCAAACATTGAATATAATGCCCCATTTTGCATACATCTGCCCAGACATGCAACAAATGAAGCACCCACAGAGATACCTTGCAAAAAGAATATAAGAGCTAAACAGCATGACCTTTTCAAAGCCCTTTTACTATAATCGGTACCTACAGATTGCTAAGACGTGACCTGTGTCTAACATACAAGGCATTGTTCTACCTATTACTGATGGATTTACTGCACATCAGCAAGTCAAATGTCATCAGAAATACTCAGTCTAGGGATCTAAACCTCTTCTGCAACATCGAGTGAATGCTTTGGAAAGACAGGTATATTTCTCAGAGGATACCTCTGCTGTGGAACAAACTCCAAATCCCAATAAAATGAAGTTCATCCCCATCCATTTTCAAGTGCAACTTAGATCTGTGGATGACAGACAGAAGAAGTTACCCCAGAATTGCTCCCTATACTACCAATGGACAGAGGCAGTTCCTACATTTCTTACTCCATTTGTGGGTCCCCTCAGATTATCTATGGTGTTATTCCATTTATTCTTATTAAAGTTGATATATAATTATCCACCATGAGATCAGTAAGTAAATGGGATACCTTATTTCAACCGCATAAAAAGGGAAACTGGCAAGCCTTAAAGTGGCCCATAAGGGCAGCCAGTCTATTACTTATGAGAACAGGCAAGCCTCTGAGTAGACAAAGCAACCACTAGAGTAAGTCAATAGTAGTAAAAATAAAAACAAAAGTGGTTCCACACGGCAGGAAATAATTGTAGAAGAAATTTATTGCAAAAAGTAAGCCCTTTCGCGAATAACATTTGCTTCTTCAGACTGTCTGTTCATACTTGGGACCACTTTTGTTTTTATTTTTACTATTACTTACTTATGAACCGTGTTGTATCTTTCGGCTTTTCCCAGTTAGGGGTCGCCACAGCGGAACTCCGGTCCGCTAATGATTGGCAGTAGATTTTTATGTACCGAGTTGCCAGCTCTGATGCACAACCTTCAACGAAGGTACACCCATTCACACACGTCTCCACACAAAAGACGCTTTAGTTGAGAATCGAACAGGATGATATCTTACCAACCTATTTTGTGACTAAGAACAGCTTTAGCCTCCTGAACTGGTGAACTGCATGGTTTTGGTTGGAAGTCCAAAAGATTTTTGAATTTGCATGAATCTGCAGTGTCTTAAAACTATAAAACAGAGGATTACCACTGTCTACAATTGAAGTGATTTCTGCCCTTACAGAAGCAAAACATTTTTTTGTGGTTGAGCTTAATCAGAGGATTAAGGTAAATAAGGCTTGATGTAGAAATTTCTAAGATGTGCACTCTAAATTCACTTATAGGAAAATGGCAGTTTTTAACTTATGTTTCTATTTTGTCAGCACTTGAAGTGTTACAGGAAGCTGCCAAACAAATGATCGATGAACTTGAAAGCATTGCATGACATATTGGTATGTGGCAGATAATTAAAGAAGATAAGAGACTATTAGTAGAGACTGAGACAGCACATTCCCAGGTTACAAAAAGTAAGTGTGAGCCAGAATTTTTCAGATGTCTAGATCATGTTTTAACTTCACAAGGATTAATGCAGGTGTTAAGTAAGATTTGTAGTTATGATTGCTTTCAAAAAGGATCACAAAGTCCCCCTGAGATTTCTTTATAAGATATAATACCTTCCAAGGATTAATCCAGATATGTCAGAAGTAAGCACATCATTAATTTCATCTCTGATGTTATAAAATTATTAAGCTTTTACTATATTTCAGACCACCTGGAAGCTTGAAGAGCCAGTGAGGTGAGCAACAGAAGTGACATTGTGATATCTGCTCACATCTCTCAGGGAACAGTGTGGCGCACATGTCCAGGATGCATTCCCAAGGGTAGACTCTCCAATGAATATTACAGATCACATAAGAACACTTGTTTTGAAGATGCAAGACCTTCTAAGGTTTTATATTACTTGAAGAAGTCAGTGTCATACCACTGTTAAGGCCCATTATATGCCAAAGGTATGCAAGTGATGTTGTATCTGAAGTACAAGTTTTTGGCCTATAGCGTGGGTGACAACATTCACTACAATTTTGAACAAATACCTAGAGAAAGAAAACATGCTGTAATGATCTCACCTCTAGGGGAATGACCTGGACATCTGGGAACGCAGAAGGGAAAGCACTCCTCCTGGGAAAGCTGATTTGTTACAGATCAAAGGAGTATATTGATAAACAAAAATGAACTAATGAATGAGTATGCCATTAATGAATCATGGAAATAAGACGTGGAATGATACTGGAGTATAGAACAAGAAAAGAACTTTGAATACTATAAAAGCTTAGTGACTGAAGTATTCACTCTGGAAAATTTTGATGTGAAAAAGCAAGTCAACTTACAAGTGATTGAAAATTAGAATGGAACTGGTGCAGTACTTTTATATAAAGATAACCATTTTCTAATGGGTTCTGATCTGTTATTGTCAGAAATTATATGCTTAAAGTAGAAAGAGTTGGCAGCTGACATTGTGGCTGCAAAAATTGAAGAATATATATTGAGTTAACAGGGTGCTATTAGAAAAAGATCTTCAGCCATGACTGATTATATTTTTCTTTTAGTTCTCTTTAGCTGATTATCAGCTGCCATCAGCTCCTCTCCCCATTTGTTGGGTCTATTAGATGCAGCATAAACTCCACCCCTCAGGCTCAACCCAACCCCTGTTCTGGGCCAGTCAGGAGATTAGGCCTGCTGATGCAGCACCATCGTGCTGCTGGGGAATGACATATCATATTTAAAAAGACATTATACAAGAAGTTACAAAGACTGGAAATTATGCTGTGATAGCAGAAGTAGGATTTAACTCTGAAGCACATGTCAGGGAGAGAGATGCCTACAGAAGGGACCCCAAGTCAGACATATTTGACATGATGTAACAAAACATACTTATTATTTTAAACAGAATTAGCTGCATACAGGGCTTGACATTTAAGACTGATAAATGAGGAGTGCCAGCTCTCTAAAGAGAGAGACAGAGAGAAAAACAGAGAAAGAGAGAAACACACTGGTTAGAATAAATGAGTCTCATATCATAAAAGTGAAGTGTAAAGAAATGACTTGTGATGTATAATTTTGGTCAGGTATGTCTATGTAAATTAAATAAGTGGTTCAAAACTGAACTGTAGAAACAAAAACAATAAAAAACAAAGCAATAGTTTAAGAGTTGATACCTTATTCAAGTCTTTGAAGATCATGAGTTTAGTGTACTGCCACCTATGTGGTAATTCATGGCTAAATGTTTTTTCCCATAGTGGATAACTATACATTTATTGGCATTGAGCTTGAGCCCATGGCTCTGGCACCAAGCATCTGTTTCTGTAAGGGCCTTTTACAGAATATCCACATCATTTGGGGATTCAATAACGGCACATTCCTTACATCTGTGTTGAAACTGTTCCCCCACCCCCCTCATTTCCTGCCTTGTCTTTCAGCTGATATAATTTAGCTAGTGCTGTGTCTCCTTTTAATTAACAACCTGTATTCAAACTGGAACCTTAGTTTGAGAGACAGCCTTACAGAACTATCTTCAAGTTTATAGAGATGAGTATATTTTCTGTGTTATTCTGTATTATAGAGCTAAATTGTCTGCTTGATATCTGTGTCTTACTACTCTGCAAATCTATAGAAAACAGTATATATATTTTTTATAATTTGCACATTCCTTACATCTGTGTTGAAACTGTTCCCCCACCCCTCTCATTTCCTGCCTTGTCTTTCAGCTGATATAATTTAGCTAGTGCTGTGTCTCCTTTTAATTAACAACCTGTATTCAAACTGGAACCTTAGTTTGAGAGACAGCCTTACAGAACTATCTTCACGTTTATAGAGCTGAGTATATTTTGTGTGTTATTCTGTATTATAGAGCTAAATTGTCTGCTTGATATCTGTGTCTTACTGCTCTGCAAATCTATAGAAAACAGTATATATATTTTTTATAATTTGCACATTCCTTACATCTGTGTTGAAACTGTCCCCCACCCCCTCATTTCCTGCCTTGTCTTTCAGCTGATATAATTTAGCTAGTGCTGTGTCTCCTTTTAATTAACAACCTGTATTCAAACTGGAACCTTAGTTTGAGAGACAGCCTTACAGAACTATCTTCAAGTTTATAGAGATGAGTATATTTTCTGTGTTATTCTGTATTATAGAGCTAAATTGTCTGCTTGATATCTGTGTCTTACTGCTCTGCAAATCTATAGAAAACAGTATATATATTTTTTATAATTTGCACATTCCTTACATCTGTGTTGAAACTGTTCCCCCACCACCCCTCATTTCCTGCCTTGTCTTTCAGCTGATATAATTTAGCTAGTGCTGTGTCTCCTTTTAATTAACAACCTGTATTCAAACTGGAACCTTAGTTTGAGAGACAGCCTTACAGAACTATCTTCAAGTTTATAGAGCTGAGTATATTTTCTGTGTTATTCTGTATTATAGAGCTAAATTGTCTGCTTGATATCTGTGTCTTACTGCTTTGCAAATCTATAGAAAACAGTATATATATTTTTTATAATTTGCACATTCCTTACATCTGTGTTGAAACTGTTCCTCCACCCCCCTCATTTCCTGCCTTGTCTTTCAGCAGATATAATTTAGCTAGTGCTGTGTCTCCCTTTAATTAACAACCTGTATTCAAACTGGAACCTTAGTTTGAAAGACAGCCTTACAGAACTATCTTCAAGTTTATAGAGCTGAGTATATTTTCTGTGTTATTCTGTATTATAGAGCTAAATTGTCTGCTTGATATCTGTGTCTTACTGCTCTGCAAATCTATAGAAAACAGTATATATATATTTTTATAATTTGCACATTCCTTACATCTGTGTTGAAACTGTTCCCCACCCCCTCATTTCCTGCCTTGTCTTTCAGCTGATATAATTTAGCTAGTGCTGTGTCTCCTTTTAATTAACAACCTGTATTCAAACTGGAACCTTAGTTTGAGAGACAGCCTTACAGAACTATCTTCAAGTTTATAGAGCTGAGTATATTTTCTGTGTTATTCTGTATTATAGAGCTAAATTGTCTGCTTGATATATGTGTCTTACTGCTCTGCAAATCTATAGAAAACAGTATATATATATTTTTATAATTTGCACATTTCTTACATCTTTGTTGAAACTGCCCCCCCCCCCTCCCTATTTTTGGTTGTAGTTTAAATTTGGTGGCTTTTGCAGTGCCCGCCCCACTGTAGATTTGATCTAAGACACTCCCCCAGGACATCTCTTTACCGCATTCTACCTAATAAACCCTTTCTGCACTTGCTATTAGTCCTTTTTAATTTAATTACATTTTTTCAAACTGTGTGTGGACTAATATTGCTACATATTCAAGTGTGCCAGCTTGCACTGCATGAGAATTGTATTTCATAGGTTCATAGGTTCATACTAGGCTATCTGCCCGAGGGCATTTACAAGCCTAGCCCATAGTTTTGTGGCTTACGCCACCCCTTTAGTATGGGAACTATACCCATTATTTTGCTGTGCCTCTGTTGAGCAGTGACACTGAGGTAATCCCTGGGGTATATCTGCGATCTCCCATCCATTGGTCAAGATTTCTCTTGAACAAGGCCAGCGAGGTGCTCTGCCTCACATATACCGGGATTTTATTCCACAGCATAGGGAGTCTTTGGGTGATGAATCTATCCCTCCAGCACGTCCTATTAATAGCCGTGTCGAGGTTTACGTCTCCCGCCCTTGTGGCTCTGACGGATCTAGATTTTTTGAGGTGAAGCATATTCATCAAATCTGGGTTTGACATGGCCTTGTATGTTAGGCAAAGGTCACCTCTGAGCAAGCGTGGCGACTGAATAGAGCTGGAGTTCTTTCAGTCGGGCAGCATAGGACAGATGTTTGAGACCCTTTATCCTTTTGGTGAGGAACTTTTGTGGCCTCTCCAGCTGCTGCAAGTGTCGGGTCAGATACATTCCGAATGGGGCATTGTACTCAATCATTGGTCTGATGAGTGATGAGTATAGGGAGACTATGACCTCCCTTGATCTAGATGAGAATCCCTTCATGATAAGGTGGGCAATGTAGAAGGTCTTCCTAACTACTTTAGCTACATGGGTGTCGAATGACAGACTACTATCAACCTGGGTCCCCAGGTCCCTGATAACTTCTTCTGTACTCAGTGGATTGCCACCTATTTGGTAGCTAGGGGTAACCTTGTTTTTCCGAAGGGTATGACTATGCATTTTTGGCATTTAACTTTAGGCCATGGCTCTGGCACCAGTTATCCGTTTCTGTGAGACCCTTCTGAAGGATATCTGTGTCAGATGTGTTTTCTACTATGGCGCCCAGTTTGCAGTCATCTGCAAACTTTGTCAGCCATAACCCTCCTGTGTTTGCTTGTACTTCGGAAAAGTAGATGCCAAACAAGAGTGGGCCCAGGACTGAGCCCTGTGGTACACCACTTGTGACAGGCTTTGAGTCTGACATGGCGCCAGCAACTCTGACCCTGTGGGTTCTGTCACTCAGCCAGTTTGCAACCCATCTTGTGATGTATGGATTAACATTTAAGCTGATGAGTTTTTCAATGATACCCGAGTGGGGTATTGTATCAAAGGCCTCCGCCAGATCGAGGTAGGCTGTATGGACTGCCTTTCCCTCATCAATGGCTTTGGTGACTGTTACGAAAAGTCAACCAAGTTTAGAAGGCATGATCTGCCTTTGACAAAGCCAAACTGGGATGGATCCAAAGTCTGCAAATTCCCTATGTCTTTATTTATGAGGTCCATTATGATCCTCTCCATGGCTTTGCAGATAAGGCTTGTCAAGCTAATGGGCGGTAATTTCCAGGGTCGGTGGAGGCACCGCCTTTGTGAAGTGGGACCACAGTTGCAGTGCGCCACTCCTGACGTATCCAGAGGTAAGACTATGATTAAACAGCTGTCCTAGCTGTGGGTTTAATTCCTCGTTGAGTTCGTGGAGCACACAGCCGGGACACCATCAGGTCCCATGGATGCTGTGTTTTTGCTTTGGAGAGCAGTTCTCACTTGGGCGTTGGAGATGTTTGGGGGCTGCAATCGCTTGGTATAGATATCTCTCCTTTGGGGAGGGGAGAAGTTTGCACTGAACCTGTCAGCCAGTATGTTGGCAATGTCTGTAGGATCAGTAATCTTCACATCATTTTGAACTAGTTCTGAGCATATCTGGGAGTTTCCTCCCAGGTTTCTAAATATAGCTAAAGAAGGCCTTATGATTGTCTTTTGAGTCTTTAGCTATTTTTCTCTCAAAATTTGCTTTGGATGATTTTATGAGAGCTCTTAGTTTTTACTTATAGTGATCAAGGGTGTCTTACCTTTTAAGGATTTTGCTCTATCTTGTAGTAGCTTCCTCCTTTTGTTGTAGAGTTTGTTTATGGCTGGGGTCCACCAGAGTGGGCGCTTGCCTTTGGTACAAAGAGTCTTTGTTTTGCTTGGGATTGCCTTATCCATACAGTCCTGCAGGTGCTGGTAGAAGGCATTTGTAAGTGATTCAGCGGCTTGAGTAGTGTTTTCCGTCGGCTCGGGGCCTTAAAGGAGACCACACTAGTCTTTAGAAGTGTGAAGTCGGCTTTCGAGAAGTTCTTTACTGTGGTCTTTTTATTTCAGGTGGGGTGGGATGAGGACCTCCAGCGAGATTAGTTGTGATCTGATCTCACCAGTGAGGGGTATACTTCGGTGTTGAACATTGTGCTCCCATGTTCGTGATGATGAGATCAAGTATGTTTTCTCCTCTTGTGGGGATGGTGACTAGTTGTTCCATGGCATTTGAGTTTATGAATTCCAGGAACTTTTGGGCTAGGGTGTTTGGGCTTGAATAGTGTTCCCAGTCTATATTAGGGTAATTGAAGTCACCTAATATGATGGTGTTTGGTGATACATTTATCCCCTCTAGTGTTTTCAGGAAGGCCATGTGAGGTTCCTGAGTTTGTGAGGTGGCCTGTAACATGCTACAATTTGCAGGGCAGTCTTGCCTATGGTTAATTGCACCTGGATGGTCTCCGATGCATCGCATTGCCACCAGTCTTGAGGTGTGGGTGTCTTTGATGAATATGGATACCCCCTCCTTTCTTGGTATTGTCCGGATTTTGGGGCGGAGCATGATAAGAGGTAAAACCTGATAGTGCTGGGGTGCTCTCAGGAGCCTTGAACCAGGTTTCTGTCACTGCACAGACATCGATGTTCTCCATACTGAGAAGGGCCTCGAGTGCGTGCATTTTGAGATTTAGACTTCTGGCATTGAGCAGCATTACCCTTAGTTTTTTTCCTTTTTTGTGTTCTAGGGTGGTAGGTTTAGAATTTGAGCCTTGCCTAAAAAAGGCACTATGGGGGGTGGCAAGAGCCTTTGCCAATATCCGGAATCCCAGGGGTGACAGGTGCAAGCCGTCCCTTGAAGCAGCGTGGCTTGTCCAGCATGTCATCCCAGGCAGACAGACATTGGATCCCCTTTGAATGACACCAGTGTTTAAGCCAATTGTTAAAGCTGATCATCTTATCTCTGTATTGTGGCATCATTCTTGGTGAAGGTAGGATACTGCTCAAGGTCAGGGTCATACCTGCCTGGGCTACATAATCAGAGAGCTCCTCAATGTCTCTTTTCATGTAGTCCAAGGAGGTACGTCTCAGGTCGTTTACACCAGCGTGGACAATGACTGAGTCATATTTGTACCTGCTGTTGAGAGACCTGAGTGCTTGCGTTATGTGGCGGATTCTAGCGCCCGACAGGCAGCTTACTGTGACCTTCTCCTTACTCAGTCTGGTGAGCGGGACGTCAGTGTGTCTGACTATGGAGTCACCAATGACTAGTGTGTCTGGCATTGTGTTTGGCCTTAAGGGCTGTGACTGTTTGACACTCTGACTGTGAGGTCTATGTGTTGCAGGTGTTGTGTTCTGCTTTTGCTACTTTTCTAAAAAAAAAAAAAAAAAAAAAAAAAAAAATATTCTGCTTTTACTGTACTTGTGTTTCTTCCTACTTTATTTTGCTTTTGCGTCATCTTAAACGTTCTCAATTGTATTTATTACTGCTTGGTGTAACTCATTCTAAGCCATTTAGTTTAAACACTTGGGCTTCAGACCAGTTGTTTTACATTGAGAGGGTTTGTGGTCTGCACTGTAGTGGCAGAACAGGTAGCTTACATCCTTCTAAGTTGAGAACTGCTGATTGAGGGCTCAGTGTCTGCTATTCTAAAAGTATATTAATTCTGGTTTAAGCACTTGGGCTTTCAGGCCAGTTATTTTACATTAAGAGGGTTTCGTGGTCTGCACTTTTGTGGGAGGAGAGGCTGGACTCTGCCCTTCTGAGCTGGGAATTTCTGGTTGAAGGCTTATAGTGCATGCATATCTGAATTTCTTCTTACTGAAATTGGTACACCTTGTTTGCTGTAGCATAGACTAGATCCAGGCCTGCTGAATCTAGCTTTGTTTGTATAACTTGAGCACTAATCCAGGCATTATTTAAAGTATTCAGTTGTATTTATTACTGCTTGGTAGTAACTTGGTTAAAGTGTAGCTATCATTCTAAGTCTTTTGGATTAAGCACTTGGGCTTCAGACCAGTTGTTCTACATTAGGAAGGTTTGTGGCATGCACTGTGGTGGCAGGACAGGTAGCTTTCATCCTTCTAAGTTGGGAACTGCTGATTGAGAGCTCAGTGTCTGTTACTCTTAAAGTGTATTAGCTCTGGTTTAAGGCTTCAGGCCAGTTATTTTACATTAAGAAGGTTCGTGGTCTGCACTCTTGTGGGAGGAGAGGCTGGACTCTGCCCTTCTGAGCTGGGAATTTTTGGTTAAAGGTTTATAGTGCCTGAATATTTAAACTGTATCTTACTGAAATTGGTACACCTTGTTTGCTGTAGCATAGACTAGATCCAGGCCTGCTGAATCTAGCTTTGTTTGTATGTTTGTTATTTCCCTGGAACGCTAATTCCACCTAAAACGCGGCTTCTCAGCGCTTCTGTGGATCCCTAGTGATATCTGCATTGCTTACTGTACTTATTTCCTTGCTTCGCTTGAAAGAAAGTTACTGTTTGTCGTTTTTGCATTTAAGTTACCTGTAACACATTGCACTTGTTACCTGGCACTTGCTCACTAAAGCAATTATAAGTCAGCACTAAAAATTAAAAGCACTACACCCTCGCTCCCCATTGGCCCTTGTTTTCAATTATAAAGGAATTCCCAATATTATTCTAGCATGTCCAAAGGTCACTTGTCAATCTCCTCTCCGGTCCAGCTGGTGAATATGGGAATCTTGAGGCAATGTTACAACTGCCTCATGTACACAGACAACCCTCTCCTCCTCCCAACAAATTCCAACACATGTGAGAGATGCAACCATATAGCCAAACTGGAGGCTAAGCTCTCTCAACTCAGTACTGGCATAACCAGTCAGGAGGAGACGGAAAACACACTCATTACAATTCCAGTCTCACATAGACCTACCACGACAGCAAACCAAACACATAATCACACAAAAACATACCCGGAGGCTCTAAATAAAGATCTGCCCAAGCAGCAGAGACCTCCAAAGCAGACACCCAAGCAACCGCTACCCCAAAACAAAACACGTGCAACACATATCTCACAAAGCCAGTGTGCCGAACAGTCACAGCCCTTAAGGCTAAACAACACACCTGATACACTTGTAATAGGTGACTCTATCGTCAGGCACACTGACGTCCCGCTCACCAGGCTGAACAAGGAGAAGGTCACGGTGAGCAGCCTGTCTGGTGCTAGGATCCGCCACATAACACAAGCACTCAGGTCACTCCAAGGCAAGTACAAATATGACTCAGTCATTGTCCATGCTGGTGTAAATGACCTGAGACGTACCTCCCTGGACTACATGAAAAGAGACATAGAGGAGCTCTCTGAGCATGTAGCCCAGGCTGGTATGACCCTGACCTTGAGTAGAATCTTACCCTCACCAAGAATGATGCCACAATATGAAGACAAGATGATCAATTTCAACAATTGGCTTAAGTATTGGTGTCATTCAAAGGGGATCAATGCCTGTCAGCTTGGGATGATATGCACGACAAGCCACGATGCTTTGCTAGGGACGGCTTGCACCTGTCACCCCTGGGCTTTCGGATACTGGCAAAGGCTCTTGCTACCCCCATAGTGCCTTTTTTAGGCAAGGCTCAAAAGACAAACCCACCTCCATAGGTATCACAAGGGATAAGAAACTAAGAGTAATGCTACTCAACGCTAGAAGTCTAAACCTCAAGATGCACGCACTCAAAACTCTCCTTAGCATGGAGAACATCGATATCTGTGCAGTAACAGAAACCTGGTTCAGGACTCCCGAGAGCACCCCAGCACTACCAGGTTATACCTCATACCATGCTTTTCTGCCCCAAAACTTGGACCGAACCACAAAAGGAGGGGGAGTATCGATATTCATCAAAGATACCCACACCTCCAGGTTGGTGGCAAAGCACGAAGCATCAGAGACTATCCATGTGCAACTAACAGTGGGTAAAACTGCTTTCCAGTTTATAGCCTGCTACAGACCACCGTCCCAAACCCAGGAACCCCACTCGGCCTTCCTGAGAACACTGGAAAATATGAAGGTCTCTCCGAACACCATTATATTGGGCGACTTCAACTACCCAAACATAGATTGGGAGCATTACTCTAGCTCCAACACCCTTGCCCAAAGGTTCCTAGAATTCATAAACTCAAATGCTATGGAACAACTTGTTACCACTCCCACAAGAGGGGAAAACATACTGGACCTGATCATCACCAACATGGGGACTCTATGCTCCAGACCAGAAGTGTATCCCTCACCGGTAAGATCAGACCATAAACTGATCTCACTGGATATTCACATCCCGACCCCACCCCCTGCCTAGAAAACCACAGTGAAAAACTTCTCTAAAGCAAATTTCACACTCCTCAAAACCGAGGTGGAATCCTTCAAAGCCCCGGCCTGTGGAAAATACGCCCAGACCGCAGAATCCTTTATAAATGCATTCTATGAACACCTTCAGGAATGCATGGATCATGCAATCCCAAATAAAACCAAGACCCAATCCTCCAAAGGCAGACGACCTGTCTGGTGGACCCCAGCCATAAACAAACTATACAATAGAAGGAGGAAGCTACTACATGATAGAGCAAAATCCAAAAAGGGAAGGCATCTCTGATCAGTATTAGCAAAAAACTAAGGGCACTCATAAAATCGTCAAAGGCCAGCTTCGAGAGAAAAATTGCACAGGACACTAAGGATAATCATAAGGCTTTCTTTAGTTATGTTAGGAACCTGGGTGGGAATTCCCAGATATGCTCAGAATTAGTCCAAAATGACAAAAATACACTGATCCCACAGACATTGCCAACATCCTAGCTGACAGGTTCAGCGCAAACCCTCCCACCAAAGGGCAAATATCTATCCCAGCAGAGTGCTTCCCCTGACATCTCAGATGCTCAGGTGGGAGCCGCCCTCTCAAAGCAAAGAACACAGCATCAATGGGACCAGACGGTGTCCAAGGCTGCGTCCTACATGAACTCCAAGAAGAGCTAAACCCAAACATAAAACTACTGTTCAATCTCAGCCTTACTACAGGATATGTACCCAAAGAGTGGCGTACAGCAACAGTGGTCCCTCTCTAGAAAGGTGGTGCCTCAACGGACCCTGGAAACTATCGCCCCATAAGCCTGACTAGCTTGGTCTGCAAAGCTATGGAAAGGATCATCATGGACCTCATAAATAAAGATATTGGGGACCTACAGACACTGGATCCTACCCAGTTTGGCTTTGTTAAGGGCAGATCCTGCCTCTTAAACCTGGTTGACTTCTTTGAAACAGTCACCAAGGCCATTGACGAAGGGAAGGTGGTCCACACAGCCTATCTGGACCTCGCAAAAGCCTTCGATACAATACCCCACTCAGGCATTATAGATAAGCTCACCAGCTTAAATATAAACCCCTATGTCACTAGATGGGTTGCAAACTGGCTCAAGAACAGAACCCACATGGTTAGAATTGCTGGAGCCATGTCAGACTCCAAACCAGTTACAAGTGGCGTCCCACAAGGCTCAGTCCTGGGACCTCTCTTGTTTGGTATATATTTCTCGGAGGTACAGGCCAACACAGAAGGACTGTGGCTGACCAAGTTCACAGATGACTGCAAACTGGGCGCCATAATCGACTCTCCAGCCGACACAAGCATCCTCCAAAAGGGCCTCATAGAAACAGACAACTGGTGCCAGAGCCATGGCCTCAAGCTAAACGCCAAAAAGTGTATAGTCATCCCCTTTGGCATAAACAAAGTGCCCACAAATTACCACATAGGTGGTAATCCATTAAGTACAGACGTAATTAGGGACCTGGGGACCCAAGTTGATAGAAATCTCTCATTTGACAACCACGTGGCCAAAGTGGTTAGAAAAACATTTTATATAGCCCACCTAATCATGAAGGGATTCACATCTAGATTAAGGGAGGTCATCGTGCCTCAACTCATCTGCCATCAGGCCCATAATAGAGTACAAGGCCTCTTTTGGGATGTACCTTACCAAACACCTGCAGCAACTGGAAAGACCCCAAAAGTACCTCACCAAGAGGATCAAAGGGCTCAAACAAATGCCATATGCTGCCCAGTTAAAGAAACTCCAGCTCTACTCAGTGGCATACCGCCTGCTCAGAGGTGACCTGTGCTTGACGTATAAGGCCATGTCCAACCCGGAATTAAGGGACATGCTGCACCTCAAAAAATCCAAATCCCATCGAGCTACACGCTCGAGACTTGAACCTCAGCACTGAAATAAATAGGACATGCTGGAGGGACAGATTCATAACCCAGAGGCTCCCTTCACTCTGGAATAAAATCCCAGTCCAGGTTAGGCAGAGTCCCTCATTGACTCTCTTCAAGAGGAATCTTGATGAGTGGATGGGAGATCGTAGGTTTATCCAGGGTATCACTTCTGTGTCACTGTTAGACAGAGGCACAGTATACTAACCTCGAAAAAGGGCATAGCAAAATTAATTTAAAATGGATGGTGAAAGCCAAACACACTCTGGCTAGGCTTATAAATGCCCTAGGGCAGATAGCCTAGTATGAACCTATGAGCCTATGAACCCAGTTTGCAGTCATCTGCAAACTTTGTTAGCCAGAGTCCCTTAGTGTTGGCCTGTACTTCAGAGAAGTAGATACCAAACAAGAGCGGTCCCATGACTGAACCCTGAGGTACTCTGCTTGTCACTTGTCTGGAGCTGGATATAAGTTTAAATCAGCAATTTCCTTTTGTAGTTAACACTGTAGGAACATGCTGTACCCGCATTCATTCTCCCAGATACAATACACACAAACACAAATGCTCTCACACAAACTCCACAGACACACAAATACAAATACCACAGACATCTTACCCATACCTGAGCTGTAAAAATGTCTTTGATGTCTTTTATTATCTCTGTCCTGCCCTCGGACATCATAGTTTCAAAGGTTCATAGGTAGGTACTAGGCTATCGGCCCAAGGGCCTAAGTAAGCCTAGCCAACAAGGTTCCCTGGCTTATGCCACACAAGAAAGTTAATTTCCTGTGCCCCTGTCGAGCAGAACCACAGAAGTGATCCCCGGGATGTATTTCCTCTTTCCCATCCACTCATCAAATTTTTCTTGAAGAGTGCTAATGAGGAACTTTGCTTGACATAGATGGGTAGCTTGTTCCAGAGTATAGGAAGTCTCTGGGGCAGGAATCTATCCCTCCAGCATGTCCTGTTTATTGTGGTGACAAGGTTTAGGTCCCTAGAGCATGCAGCTTGGAGGGATTGGGATTTCTTTAGGTGTAGCATGTCCAACATCACTGGGTTTAACATAGCTTTATATGTTAGGCAGAGATCTCCTTGGAGTAGGCGATATGCTACAGAGTAAAGCTGGAGATTTTTGAGATGGTCAGTGTAGGGCATCTGTTTGAGGCCAGTAATCCTCTTTGTGAGGTACGTCTGTGGTCTTTCCAGCTGCTGCAGATGTCTTGTGAGGTACATTCCAAAAGGGGCATTGTACTCTATAATGGGTCTAATGAGTGCCGAGTAGACGGGAACAATTACCTCTTTTTTCCTGCATGAGAACCATTTTTTGATGAGATGTGCCACATAGAAGGATTTCCTGACTACTGTGGCGATGTGATTATCAAAGGAGAGACTACTGTCCACCTGGGTCCCAAGGCCTCTTATCACACATCCGGTGTTACGTAGACTGCCGTTTATGTGGTAGTTCATGGGTGCAGAGTTTTTACCAAAGGGGATGACAATGCACTTTTTGGCATTGAGCTTGAAGCCATGCCTCTGACACCAGGCATTTGTCTCAGTGAGGCACTTCTCTAGGATGTCCACATCATTTGGGGACTAGACTATGGCTCCTAGTTTGCAGTCATCTGCAATGTTCATTAGCCAGAGGACTTCTGTGTTAGCCTGTACTTCAGTGAAGTAGATACCAAACAGGAGAGGTCCCAGGACTGAAACCTGAGGCACTCCATTTGTCACTGGTTTGAAGTCAGATTTGGAGTCTGCAACTTTTACAGTGTTGGTTCTATCAGTGAGACAGTTGGCAATCCATCTTGTGATGTAGGGATTTATACCTAGTGTAGTGAGTTTAGCTATAATTCCAGAATGGGGGATGGTGTCGAAAGCCTTGGCGAGGTCAAGATAAACTGTGTGAACCACCTTACCCTCGTCTACAGCTTTGGTGACTGACTCAAAGAAGTCGATCAGGTTCAGAAGGCATGATCTGCCTTTCACAAACCTGAACTGGGTGGGGTCCAGAGTTTGGAGGTTACCAATATCTTTGTTTATGACTTCCATGATGATACAATCCATGACCTTGCAGAACAGGCTTGTCAGGCTAATAGGGCAATAATTCCCAGGATCAATGGTGGCTCCCCCTTTGTGGAGTGGGATAATTGTTGCTGTGCGCCATTCAGTGAGCACAAAACCTGACTTGAGACTATGATTGAACACATTGCTTAGGTGGGGAGCCAGTTCATTCTGAAGTTCATGTAAAACACAACCTGGGATGTTGTCCGGTCCCATGGATGCTGTGTTTTTGGTTTTAGAGAGTGCAGCTTTTACCTGCATAGATGTGATAACAGGGACTCTGCATTCTTCCTGTATTGATATGGGCCCTTTAGGGGGTGAGAGGGTGGTACCTGTCTGCCAGGATGTTGGCAATATCAGTTGGTTCTATAATTTTCGTGCCGTTCTGCTGTAACTCAGAGCAGATCTGGGTGTTGCCATCGAGATTCTTGACATGGCTACAGAATGCTTTGTGGTTGTCCTTGGAATTAGTGGTGATTTTGTTTTCGTAGCTAGCTTTGGAGGATCTTATAAGGGATCTCAGCTTCTTACTGAGGCTGACCAGGGAGCTCCTCCACTCATGGGATTATATTCTCTTTTGCAACAGTTTCTTCCTTCTGTTGTAGAGTTTGTTTATGGCAGAGGACCACCAGATTGGCTTCCTTTTTTTGGAGGATAGCATCTTGGTTCTTTTTGGGATAGCATGATCCATGCACTTGTGTAAGTGCTTATAGAGTGCATTTGTGTAGGATTCAGCAGTCGTAAATGTATTGTTCATCTGCATGGGTGTCATGAAGTTCACCACTTCTGTCTTAAAAAGCATGAAGTTGGCTTTGGAAAATTTTTTTACCATGGTTTCCTTAATTGTGGGTGGGGGTGGGTTGCGGATATCTAGGGTGATTAGCTTATGGTCGGATCTGACCAATGAGGAGTTGACTTCAGGTGTGGAACACCGGTCACTCATGTTGGTAATGACTAGGTCTAGGATATTGTTGCCCCTGGTGGGGGGTGTGAATAAGCTGATCCAGGGTATTGGGATTTATGAATTCCAGAAAGCATTGAGTGAATGAGTTGGTGCATTAGTAGTTTTCCCAGTTAACAGTGGGGTAGTTGAAATCACCCATTATTAGGGTGTTTGGCTGAACATTAATATTTTCCAGTATATCAAGAAAAGAGGAGTGGTAAATACTGGGGCATGGTGGAGGATCTGTAGTAAGCTGCAATTGGGATTGGAGTTTTGTCCAGAGTTAGTTGCACTTGGATAACATCAGATGCATTATGCTGCACAACTAGCCTGGAGGTGTGGATATCCTTAATGAATATGGACACATCTCCGCCTTTGGTATTCTGGTCCAGGTTCGATGGCCGAAAAGTGTGGTATGAGTTATAGCCTGGTAATGTAGGGGTGCTCTCTAGAGCCTTGAAACAGGTCTCAGTCACTGCACAGCTATCAATGTTCTCCATTTTAAGGAGTGCCTCGAGTGAGTGCATTTTGAGATTTAGACTTCTAGCACTGAGTAGCATTACCCTCAGTTTTTGCTTGCCTGCTCTTGTATGATGGTGAATTTGTCATTTGAACTTTGCCTAGAAAAGGCACTATAGGGGCGACAAGAGCCTTAGCTAGTATCCAGAATCCCAGGAGTGACAGGTGCAGGCCATCTATGGCAAAGCATCATGGTCTGTCGACCATGTTGTCCCAGGCAGATACTGGATCCCCTTAGAATGACACCAGAAGCTTAGCCAATTGTTGAAGTCTATCATTTTGTCCTTGTACTGTGGTATCATTTTGGGTGATGGCAGGATGCTACTCAGGGCTAGGGACATAACTGCCTGGGCTACAAGATCGGAGAGCTCTTCTATGTCTCTTTTTATGTAGTCCAGGGAGGTACATCTCAGGTTGTTCACACCAACATGGAGAATGACAGAGCCATATTTGTACTTGTTGTGGAGTGACCTAAGTGCGTGGGTTATGTGGTGGATCCTGGCACCCGACAGGCAACTGACAGTAACCTTTTCCTTGTTTAGCCTGGTGAGTGGGACATCAGTATGCCTGACTATAGAGTCACCTATGACTAATCTGTTGGGTACATTGGTTTGCCTTATGGGTTGTGGTTTATTGGCACACTGAGTCTGTGGGCTATGTGTCATTTGGGTTGTGTTGGGGGGTGGAGGTTGCTTGTGTTTCTGCTTTGGAGGTCTCTGTTGCTTGAGCAGATTATTATTGAGAGCATCTATGAATGTTTTTGTGTTTCTATGTGTGGATTTTGGTGGTATAGGTTTAGTGGGACTATGTGATGAGTGTGGTGTGGTGCAAGTGTTTACTTTTCCTCTTGACTGTCGAGTTCAGTCTTGGTTGGAGAGATCTTTACCTCCAGTTTGGCTAGATAAGTGCATCTCTCACCGGTTGTGGTGTTGGGTGGTAGGAGGAGAGGGTTGTCTGTGTACATGAGGCAATTGCTACATTGCCTCAAGATGCCCAGATTCATCAGATAGACAGGAGAGAACACTGGAAGCTGACCATTGGACATTCCTGAATAAAAAAACTACTTTCCTCTAGACAAGTGAAGAAAGTGTGTATAAGAGCTGTTTTTCTCTAAGCAAGTGAGGTAAGTAAGTAAGTACAAAAACTGGTTTCCTCTAGATAAAGAGGACATTTGAGTGCTGTAGTAATTTGTAGCTTATTTAATGCTAACAACAAGTTCTGAACAAGTGCGGAGTATGAATAAGCAAATTCAAGTGCTAAAACTAAAAAGTAGTACCTGGATCTTGTGGTAGACGGCTACCTAATGCTTACCTCTCCCACTAATAAGCTAGAAGGCTTCCCTCCAACACAGAAAGGCTTGGGGGGCTCAGAAGCTTACAAGCAGTCCTGGATACAGCAAATTTGTATCTGGAATAGACTAGTTACAGGAAAGGTGGGAAACAAGAGCAAATGCAGGCTTTTAAACCAGTAAGTTGAAAGAGATGGAAAAACTGCCAAATGGCCAATAAACTACAATTTCTGGGCCAGAAACCACTCTTGTGGTAGATAGGCTAACTAGTGCTTACCACTCCCACTGATAAGCTAGAAAGCTTCCCTCCAACACAGAAAGGTGTGGGGGGCTCAGAAGCTTACAAAAAGTCCTGGATAGCGCAAATCTGTATCTGGACTAGACTAGTTACAGGAAAGATGGGAAACGAGCAAATGCAGGCTTTTAAACCAGTAAGTTGAAAGAGATGGAAAAACTGCCAAATGGCCAATAAACTACAATTTCTGGGCCAGAAACCACTCTTGTGGTAGATAGGCTACCTAGTGCTTACCACTCCCACTGATAAGGTAGAAGGCTTCCCCTCCAACACAGAAAGGCTTTGGGTGCTCAGAAGCTTACAAACAGTCCTGGATATAGAATGTCTGTATCTGGACTAGACTAGTTACAGGAAAGGTGGGAAACAAGTACAAACACAGGCTTTTAAATCAGAAAGTTGAAAAATATGGAAAAACTGCCCAAACGGTCAATAAACTACAATTTCTGGGTCAGAAAAAACTCTTGTGGTAGATAGGCTACCTAGTGCTTATCACTCCCACTGATAAGCTAGAAGGTTTCACTCCAACACAGAAAGGCTTTGGGGATTTAGAAGCTTACAAACAGTCCTGGATACAGCAAATCTGTATCTGGACTAGACTAGTTACAGGAAAGGTGGGAAACAAGCTCATACACAGGCTTTTAAACCAGAAAGTTGAAAGAGATGGAAAAACTGCCCAAACAGCCAATAAGCTACTATTTCTGGGCCAGAAACCACTCTTCTGGTAAACAGCTTACCTAGTGCTTGCAACTCCCACTGATAAGCTAGTAGGCTTCCCTCCAACACAGAAAGGCTTTGGGGCTTAGAAGCTTACAAACAGTCCTGGTTACAGCAAATCTGTATCTGGACTAGACTAGTTACAGGAAAGGCAGGAAACTATCTTATTTTTTTTTTTCTGGAAAGGGAGAAAGGAGA
>NC_056730.1:109531195-109613695 GCF_019279795.1 Protopterus annectens
ACCAGCATTTAAGTTTATACTTTCATGTGTTGTATGTTTTCTAGTTTATCTGCTGAAAAACTATATTATATAAATGCAACTTGTGTCATTATTCCTTGTATTTATAAGCTCTCTCTCTGTTTAATCTGTTTACAAATCTGCTTCTGCTAATTTAATTTGCTGTCCTTTTCACCAGGAGAATATGTGGCTGGTATCCCCTTAAGTAATGAGCTTCATATAAACAGGAAAATTGTTTGTCTAGGACAACCACTTATTGAAATGCCTGTTGTTACTATGGGAACCAAGGAAAACACTTCAGAGATCTGAGCTGTGCTCTGAAAGCAAATTACTGTTCTATTTTGTAACATCAGTAAGGTAGGGATAATGTGGAAAAACCTTGTTCAAAGACTGTAGTAAAAACCTAGTCTGCTGAATTTATCACTACACATTGATACTTCTGTTATTTTTGCCACAACTGGAATGTATTTCTTGAACAAATATAATGAATTAAAATGGAAAACTATTATTGTTCTTATAATAGTGTTTCTGTTAAAGTGAATGAAATAAAAAGCAGGTGTGTAGGTTTCTTGCAGGAGATTTTAAGAATAAGGGTGGTATTCATTGTCATTAAGCAGACACATTATAGTGATCTGCATTATCTATGAATGAGAGCAACTAAGCAGCTATTCAGAGGCCACTTATGATAACAAGTGATGGCCATGAATAAGCCAAAGCAAAAGCAGCAATAATTAGATGTAAATGAGAAATTATGTAAAATGGTGCATGCTAATAAAGCATTCTCTGTCCTATTTGTAATTCATAGTGAAATTTTCCTGCTTTTTATTGTCATCTGCAGCTATGTTATATAAAGAAGAATCTTGCCAATCCTATCTACTTTGCAATACACAAAAATGTGTCACTTGCTTCTAGCCTTACTATTTCCAGGTGTTAGTTGTTTTTCTTGGCTGATCCAAAAAAATGCTTGTGCCCGTCAGTGCTCACAGGCCTAGAATGTGGAGATATAGGTAGAGGATAACTCATTATAAGCTTATAAATCAAGAGATACTTGGTAGGTTCAGGGTGGACTGGGACATTATAAGGGTCTTAGTGAGTATGTATGACTGCCATAGTGATATTGGAGGAATGTGAGGACTTCTGTGCGTATAAGTTATGTATAGCCCTCCCTATCCTTACTGTAGGGACCTTAGAACACAGGCTTCTGCCTTGAGGATACTGCAGCAGTTCATGGATGCACTCTCGGCACGTGTGGATCAGTACATCTATTTCCTGGTGCCACCTCAGAACACAGCCATGACTAAGGGTGCCTTTTATGGGGTGGAACACTTCCCAGAGGTATTCAGTGCAATAAATTGCACCCATGTTACAATTTAGGGGCATTCTGGTCAATGAAGGAGAAGTACAACAATAGGAAAGGCTAACATTCCATCAATTATCAGGTAGTGTGTCATGCATGTGGATGAATCACCAACGTGTCTGCCCAGCGTACTGGTGGTGCTTATGATTCCAATATCTGGCACAATAGCTCATTCTGCTACCTCTTTTGTATGGCAGGATGTCCAGTGGTCATCTTGTTGATAAGTGGAAAAAATATACATATATTTTTTTAATTTTATTTAAGTAGTTATTCATGGTAAAATGCATAGCTGAATAATAAACCACTTTTCCTTTGCTTTGTCTCCCCCTTTCTCTCCCTCTCTCTTTCTTTCTCTCTGTTGTCTGTCAGTTAATGCTGGATATCCACATTGGCCATGGCTCATGTCCCAAGTGGAAAATCCAGGTAGAGCTGCAGAAGACAGCTAGAATTCATCTTTGTACCAGACTCTTATTGTCATCAAGAAGGTCTTTGACCACCTTAAGAGTCATTTTAGGGGCCTGGATGAGTCTGATGGTGCCCGTCAGTATGATCCAGTTACTAAATGCAGAATGTTTACTGCATGTTGCATTCTGGACAAAATAATTATGTACCAATATGGTGGTGTAGTGACCCATGCTATCACTGCATCTTTCTGTTCCGGTCCTACTATGACTAATGGTGAACAGCCAGCAGCAGTAGTAAGGGATCCCATACAGCAAGCTAGTGCAGGGCATATTACTAGACAGGTAAAGTGTCAGTGCCTAGTCAAGAACTATGGACCTGGACATTCAAGTTTGTGTTTCCTTTCTTGTAAAAAAACTCAAATAGTATAATTGATCCATGTTGTGATATTTGTCATCTATGCTGTGTGGTGCACGGTCTGCTGTCACTGTTCATCTGGCATTCCCTTTCATCTGTAAATAATTTTTTTTTTAATTTTTGTTTAATTTCAGAACCCTAACTTATCTTATGGTTTGTGTAAGTCATGCATGAATGCCCACTGACTCATTCAGTGATTTCATAAGGCATAAGGAATAATCAAATTTTTTAACTTTTGCACAATACATTGTAGTAGGTGATGTACCCAAGTATGCACATACTGAATGTCCTGAAGTAACACAATTAGTACAACTTGTTACTTCAGTACTGAACATGAGTTCATACCATCCAACTGAATGAAAAATTATCATACTGTTTTTTATGTTATGCAATATTTTCTTTAAAGTATTTTTTCTACTGAGGTATTGCACATCAAATTATTTTATTTTATCACACAGAATAATTTGTGGTTTCAGAGGCAAAAAATATCATAATTTGTGCAGTGGTAAAGGTGAAGTGTTATCAGTTTTTGCTTACATAGGCGGATACTCCTCTTAACATGTAGTTTTTTTATTAGCGCTTCCATGAAAACTTGTGTACTATTACGTTTAAGTTGTAGGTAACTACCAGCTCTAACAATGGTAATGCATATAGCATTTATGTTATTGGCTGGAATCATACATTATGGCATACAGATTTCTTTCCACAGTTCCATGAGGATTTAAGCCTCACCATTACAGGAATGAAATGCATAAAGTAGAAAAGTGCCCTAAACTGCCCCCCCCCTTTTTAGTTTTAATTTGTAATAACTTATTCCGTTTTGAGTTAAACATTGACTTTTGTGTGTCAAGGTCAAATTGTAAGCAATAGAAATGTCACACTTGAATCACAGTTGGTCAATGTCAAATTTGTCATACTTATCTCCTATCTGTATTACACATGCATAACTCTCATCTCTAAATGATACGTTTGTGGTCAACTAATCATTTTTACTGCTACTATAATGATTTTCCACTTACAAATAATAGCTTTACATTGTTCTCTAAAGTTATGGTAATAAGCCCATAATATCAGTAAAATAAACATTCCTTTAAGGCAACTCAGTAATTTTACATAATTTTCAAGTTTTTCCAAATTTTTTAATATTAAATTCTGATATTTTTAACGGTCTGACGAAGCTATAGTAAAAGCGCTTACCGATTTGTTTTATATAATAAACAGACTTTTTCTTCAGCTATACGGTGTTTTATACATTTATGTGAACATTTTATGCATGGGATATTGAGACGCCTTGGTTATCTCTTAGCCACAGTTATTGGATTATTTATCGGTGCGTATTTGGTGGGCAGAGAGATATTAGCACTGTTGGAGATGTACTTTTATTGTTTAAATATATGTCAAATGCTTATGTGATAGCATAATTGTCTATATAAATTCAAATGTAACAAATATATGAGTCAAAACAATAGTCTGCATATATATGTCTGCAAATCACAGATACACATCTGAATGAGTACACTTACAAATACTTGTTCATGTATTTATAGAGAAAGGAAAAAAATTGCATTTCCACATAATTTCATTTAGCACTGCATTACCTTAGATAGTAGCTAAAGTACATGCAGGCAGTTTTTTAATAACTGCAAAAGACAGTCATTTCTTCCACAATATTAATTGCATGTACAAGATGGCTGAAGTCGTTCACCATAGTCAGAGTGGAGATTGGGGAGGAGCCTGGAGGGTGGGGGTTGGTTGCAGTGTCAAAACAATGACCAGCACATACTTTAGTGAGAAATTACCAGTTGTATTACTTATATATTACTTATGTTTACAGTTTTAAAGCATCACCCTTTTATCCTTATAATTCTTAGTAGAAAATTATCAAAGCACATACCTTTATACAGCTAAAGAACTAAAAACATCCTTACATTGCTTCATTTTTCTGTGTGTGAATACATTTGGCTGAACACAGTTCATAGACTATTGCATACTAAGCATAATATTTAAAAACAGAAATACAACAAAAGTGTATTGATTTGTTTCTAACTTGCAGTAAAAAGAAGACTGGGACAGGATGAAAAATCAGATAGTAATACATATTCAACAAATGCATAGAAGCTACTGCAGTGAATGGAATGACTTGTAAATAAGTCCAGTCATAGAAGTAATATTAAGGGGGGAAAGGTAAAATACAGGTAACCAGCAAGTGCTTTTTGTTTTCTCTTTATAGCTGAGGAAGACGTCTCCCTCAATAGGAGACAATGGTAAAAACGAAAGGCCAGACTGGTTAAAAAAGCTAGTATGGATGGATAAAGCAGTCCCTCCCCTTCAACTATTTAAATTTATTGGCCATCCTACTATATTCCATAGTACCAGAATACAAAAGTGACCACCCCTTTCAATCCATCTTGCTGTTTTAAAAATAGTAACTCTCCACTAACCCTTAACTTTTTAAACAGGTAAAACTTAAGTTACCTACTTTCACATCTAACTTCTCTAGTGCACAGTGCAGTGTACATTTTTTTTCATCTTAACTTTAAGCATCCCTGTGACTAGCACTTGCTCTAATACCTGCTGGAAAGCACTAGGAAGCCTTAAACTGATACAAGCACTCAACTCTCCTTGTTAATAAGGAGAAATCATAGTAGGCACTAAACAGCCTATAATTGCAAAGTACCTTGCTAAGGTAAGGGAAAACAGCTCCTGTACTTTACAAAAAAAAAAAGCACCAAACCAGGCATGTCCAAGGGTCAGCTTCTGGTGATTTCCCCTGTCCACCTGGTGAATCTAGGCATACTGGGGCAATGCAGCAATTGCCTCATGTACACAGACAACCCTCTCCTCCTACCACCCAACACTACAACCTGTGAGAGATGCACTTACATAGCCAAAATGGAAGCAAAGCTCTCTCCACCCAAGATTGCGCTAGACGGTCAAGAGGAGAAAGTTAACACCCACACTACACCTCAAGCAACACTTAGCCGTTCTAAACCCACACCACCAACACCCATATATAGCAACACTAAATCCACATATGCAAAGGCCCTAAACTGTAACCTGCCCAAGCAACAAGGACATCTGAAGCTGAAACACAAACACCAATCACAACCAAAGTGTTACATAGTTCGCAACACCAGTGTGCCACCCAGCAACAACTCCTAAGGCAAGACAATGTACCTAACACTTTAGTCATAGGTGACTCTATAGTCCGATACACTGATGTTCCACTCACCAGGTTGAACAAGGAGAAAATTACAGTCAGCTGCCTGTCGGGTGCCAGGATCCACCACATAATGCATGCACTCAAGTCACTCCACAACAAGTACAAATATTACTCTGTCATTGTCCATGGTGGAGTGAATGACTTGAGACGTACTTCCCTGGACAACATGAAAAGAGACATGGAAGAGCTCTCGGATCATGTGGTCCAGGCAGGTATGACTCTAGCCCTGAGTAGCATCCTGCCTTCGCCCAGAATGATACCACAATATAAGGGCAAAATGATTGACTTCAACAACTGGCTAAGCTTCTGGTGTCATTCAAAGGGGATCCAGTATCTGTCTGCCTGGGATGACATGATCGACAGACCATGATGCTTTGCCAGAGATGGTCTGGACCTGTCGCCCCTGGGATTCAGGTTACTGGCTAAGGCTCTTGCCACCCCTATAGTGCCTTTTTAGGCAAAGTTCAAAGGACAAAACCACCACCGTAACAGGTACTAGCATGCAAAATCTAAAGGTAATGCTACTCAATGCTAGAAGTCTAAACCACAAAATGCACTCTCTCGAGGCACTCTTAAAAATGGAGAACATCGATATCTGTGTAGTAATTGAGATCTAGTTCAAGGCTCCAGAGAGCACCCCTACAATACCAGGCTACAACTCTTGCCACACTTTTGGTCCACCAAATCAGGACCGAAACACTAAAGGTGGAGGAGTGTCAATATTCACCAATGATATTCACACCACCAGGCTAGTTGCCCAACACAATGCATCTGAAATTCTCCAGGTCCAACTAACACTAGGTAAGACTGCAATCCAAACTGTAGCTTGCTACAGATCCCCCACCATACCCCAAGATTCTCACTACACCTTTCTAAACATACTGGGAAATATTAAGATAGAACCAAACACCCTAATACTGGGTGATTTTAACTACCCTGCCATTAAATGGGAAAACTACTCATGTACCAACACCTTTGCCCAACGGTTCTTGGAATTCATAAATTCCAACACCCTAGATCAACTAATCCATAGTCCCACCAGGGGCTCCAATATCCTAGACCTGGTCATTACCAACATGGGAAATCGATGCTCCACACCTATGGTCATCCCCTCATTAGTCAGGTCTGACCATAAGCTAATCACCCTTAACATCCACATCCCATCCCCACCCCCCAGTAAGGAAACCTCCATAAAAAACTTGTCCAAAGCCAACTTCATGCTACTCAAGTCAGAAGTGACAAACTTCATGACACCCATGCAGACGGGAACTGAAAGTTCAACTGCTGAATCTTACACTAAGGCACTGTACGAGCACGTCCACTCATGCATGAATCGTGCCATCCCAAATAGAACCAAGATGCTCTCATCCAAAAAAAGGAAGCCAGTCTGGTGGTCCCCTGCCATAAACAAACTTTACAACAAAAGGAAGAAACTGTCGCAGAAAAGAGGAAAATCCCAGGATGCAAAAAAACTTCCTTACCAGCCCAAGTAAGAAACTGAGATCCCTCATAAAATCCTCCAAAGCTAGTTATGAAAATAAAATTGCCAAAGATTCCAAAGACAACCACAAGGCATTCTATAACTATGTCAAGAATCTAAATGTCAATGCTCAGATCTCCTCTGAGCTAAAACAGAATTGCATTAAATATATTGATCCCAAGGATATTGCCAATATCCTGGCAGATCGATTCAGTGCCAACTTCACCCCCCTCTCACCCCCTAAATGGCCCATCTCAATACCGGAAGATTGCTAAATTCTGGTAATAACGGCCACACAGATAAAAAATGCACTCTCCAAAGCAAAGAATACAGCATCCATGGGACCAGATGACATCCCGGGCTGTGTACTACATGAACTACAATATGAACTGGCACCTCACCTAAGTGCCATGTTTAATCATAGCCTCACCTCAGGTTTTGTGCCCACTGTGTGGTGCAGAGCTACAGTTATCCCACTCCACAAAGGGGGATCCACCTTGGATCCCAGAAACTACCGTCCCATCAGTCTGATGAGCCTTATCTGCAAGGCCATGGAGCGTATTATCATGGAACTTATAAACAAAGACATTGGCAACCTTCAAACATTGGACACCACCCAGTTTGAGTTCGTGAAGGGCCGATCTTGTCTCCTGAACCTGATTGACTTCTTCAAATCAGTCTCCAGAGCCATAGACAAGGGTAAGGTGGGTCCACACAGCCTATCTAGACCTTTGATACCATCCCCCACTCTGGAATCATAGATAAACTTACTAAGCTGGGCATTAATCCCTACATCACCCAATGGGTTGCTAACTGGCTTACTGATAGAACCCACGCTGTAAAAGTAGCCGACTCCAAATCCAGTTCCAGACAAGTGACAAGCGGAGTACCTCAGGGTTCAGTCCTGGGACCGCTCTTGTTTGGCATCTACTTCTCTGAAGTACAGGCCAACACTAAGGGACTCTGGCTAACAAAGTTTGCAGATGACTGCAAACTGGGAGCCATTATTGAATCCCCAAACGATGTGGATACTCTACAAAAGAGCCTTACAGAAACAGATGCTTGGTGCCACAGCCATGGGCTCAAGCTCAATGCCAAGAAATGTATAGTTATCCCCTTTGGGAAAAAACATGTACCCGTGAATTACCATATAGGTGGCAGAACACTTTTAACACCAAAAGTGTAATAAGAGACTTAGGGACACAGGTGCACATTGGTCTCACCTTCGATAACCACATCACCACAACACTCAGCAAATCCTTCTATGTGGCACACCTCATCACTAAGGGCTTTTCATCCAGAAAAAAGTAGGTCATTGTCCCACTGTACTCATCCCTTATTAGACCCATTATAGAATACAATGCTCTGTTTGGTATGTACCTCTCAAGACATCTGCAACAACTGGAAAGGCCGCAGAACTACCTCACTAAAAGAATCACAGGCCTAAAGCAGATGCCCTACATTGACCGCCTTAAAAAACTCCAGCTATACTCTGTCGCATATCGTCTACTCAGAGGCAATCTCTGCTTAACATATGAGGCTATGTCAAACCCAGAGCTGTTGGACATGCTACACTTAAAGAAATCCCAATCCCTCAGAGCCACACGTTCCAGGGATCTAAACCTTGTCATCACAATAAACAAAACATGCTGGAGGGATAGGTTCCTGACCCAGAGACTCCCCAGACTCTGGAACAGATTGCCCATACATGTCAAGCAGAGTGCCTCTTTGGCCCTCTTCAAAAGGAACCTTGACGATTGGATGGGAGAAAGGAAATTCACCCCGGGGATCATGTCAGTTGCCCTGCTAGACAGGGGTCCAGGGAAGTAAATAGTGTGGGAAGAAATAGCCAGGGAATTGTTATGGCTAGGCTTGTATAGGCCCTAGGGCTGATAGCCTAGTACCAACCTATGAACCTAAGAACTATTCTAAAGCAATTTACACCGTATTAAGTGACAGTATGTCAAAATTCAATGTGCCTCCAAAGCCCACATTCACAGTAATCTATGCAGAATTGTTCACAGAAACCCTGTACAGCCATGTAAATGACTGCAGAGAGACTATTGTACTTACCAGAAGTAAGCCCAAAAACAAACAACACTGGTGGAATCCTAACCTTATGGCTAGGCTTGTATAGGCTCTAGGGCCGATAGCCTAGTACCAACCTATGAACCTATGAACCTATAAATAATACTGTGTGTTTAACTGATTTCATTAATATATATATATATCTACATATATATATATATATATATATATATATATATATATAAAATGAACGTCAGTTGTCCTGCTAGACAGGGGTCCAGGAAAGTAAATAGTGTGGGAAGAAATAGCCAGGGAATTGTTATGGCTAGGCTTGTAGGCCAATAGCTTAGTACCAACCTATGAACCTATATATGGGAAATCAATTTATAAATCACAGTAACCAAAGCACTCTAGTACACCACTGCAAGGGTAAGAGATACATCAGTAGGTAAGTTCAGTATTCTGACTTTTACTCATTGTTACTGAATATAAAAAATAGTTTACACAGCATAGTAACTGAAGCACTACATTGCATGCAAGCAAATGTAAAAGTTATGTCACTATATACACTGCACTATTCTGTCTTCAACTGATTTTGTAAGATATACGTATTTATAAAGGGTGTTTTCAGTACAGTATCAGACACACATATGATCAATATGCTTGTGCAGTATACTGCAACATGTAAACCCCTCCATAATGTGACAGTCCTGTCAAGTTTGCATAAGCACTTCTCATAAAATTTCATCCAAAGTCTGTATTTCCTGTACATTACGATTTTCTTAAAAAAGCAAATATTGAATGATAATATGATGTTAGAATCTTTTGTCCTCCCCCATTTTCTCTGTTTTTTCTTATTTTAATTTTGCATTTGCATAATTTACTCTTCTGCCATAATTAGATGTGCTCTTTAGAATGCCTTTGCTTTCCCTTATTTTCTTCCTCTCTCATTTATATTCATATTTTAAAAGATCCAAAATCCTATGGAGCAGCCCAGGCATGTTCCTCCCAGGTTAAGGAGCACTTATCCTCTGCCTATCTGGGGACATCCTTGCAGTGGCGGGGCAGTGGCACCAGTCCTGCAGGTAACCCTGCCTTTGGCAGCCTGGGAAGCCTCACTGAACAGGTTGTGAGTCTTGGTTGAGGACAGATCACGGACAGATAAATTCAGCCAGCCAAAAACTCTCTTCAGCTTGTTTAAGACACAATGTCCCAGCTGATACCAACCACTGCAGTACAAGAAGCCTCTTGCTTTTTGACATCGGGGTCCACCACCGCACTACTATCTGACAGTGGAAACATTTGAGGCTTGTGGACTGGGACTCCTGCTATCACTTCTTTAGCCCTTCTTCCCTTATCCTTTCTGCTATTCCCCTTTACTTATTTCCCACCCACACTACCCCTTATATAAAAAATATTTGAAAAAAAATATGGGATCCTTCCCATGTCAAAAACACAGTGCCCCTTTTGTCCCACCTACCCCAATACAACCTTCTTGATATTTTCCTTCTGTGTCTCCATTTTTTGTTCTGTGTCTCCACTTTTCAAGCTTTTCTATCACTCTCTTTCCACTCTTTAATGAAAGCCTCAGGGTGTCCAAATAATAATACCTGTATATAAAACATGTTAAACACTTTTTTTAATATTAATAATAAAAGCTGCATGGTCTGTCACTTGCCTTAAGTCTTTCAAATCCATCTGCAAAATTTAAATACATTCAAGGTCATATGAAGCCTATGGCTTTCACGTAGTACATAGCATGTACTTGACATTTATCTTTAGGTACTTTATGCTTTAGCTGTAACTGACTATGTTTATCAAAATCTAGAGAAATACTGGGCTAAAGTAAATTTTTACTTTATTTCTGAGTGTTTGGACTTAATTTAGCACACAGTATTTCTCTTGTTATTGGTGTATGTTGCTGTGCTTTCCAGTTTCCACTTTTATTTTGGCTGGCGCAGTGGTGCAGTGGTTAACATTGTCGCCTCACAGTAAGAGGTTCTCTGGTTTGATTCTTGGCTGGGGTGCCCTCTGTGCCGAGTCTGTATGTTCTTCCTGTATTCACGTGGATTCCCAATGGGTACTTTGGTTTCCTCCCACATTCAAAGGCGTGTCTGGAGTGTTTTTTTCTCCTCCAGCCACCGCTGAAAATAAGCTCTGTCCTTGGTGGACTTCCCTGGTTAACAAATGTTAAATAAATAAAACATTTTTTAGTTCATGTTTCTCAAAATGCCTTTGCGTTTCCTTATTCAGCACAAATAACCTGTGTTTTGCTTATTTACATCTACGTGCAGAGGTGCTCCTTGCAGATAATTGTTATATAGATGCAAACACTCAGGCTATGAATACCATCCTAAGATTATACAATCAGTTAACTCTGACTAGGTATAATACAATAATCGAATTATACAAGTGATTTCATAATTTAACACAAGCATTAAGATTTCTTGCATGAAAGGCTAATGAGACTTGTTAACTACAATAGGCTGTATGCTGAAATTGTTCAAATCCCCACATTTGCTAATTACTAATTATTGGGGAAGATGGGTGACTGTGCAGATCAGATGTTGCAGTCCTTTTGGATTATTTTAATACATTTTAATTTCAGTTAATCATTAATTAAAATTAGAGCTGCACTGAGCAGTTCAGGCAGCTAAACCACTTCAGTGCAATAGACATCTGGATAAAAGTGATACATTTTCTACATTTGACGTGTACATGGCTATTGTATTTGAGCTCTGCATTTACAAAGCAAATGACAGATGTCAGTTTGACAGTTTGGAATGGGTACATTTGGACACCCAGAAGGATTTCTAATAATCCACCAACAAATTTAGTTAAATTTAATTTTGAACATAAAAGTAATTGCCAGAGGTATTGCAATAATCAAAATTAATGTTGTTGTTGTTGTTGTGTCTTTCGGCTTTTCCCGGTTAGGGGTCGCCACAGCGGAACTCCGGTCCACTAATGATTGGTAGTTGATTTTTACATGCTGAGTTACCAGCCCTGATGCACAACCTTCAACGAAGGTATGCCCATTCACGCATGTCTCCACGCAGAAGCCGCACTAGCTGAGAATCGAACCGGACAGAAAGAAACAAAAACAAAAGAAAAGGTTGGTAAGTACATGGAAGGCTGCTTATTTCTTACTTATTTCTTAAAATAATGAAAAAAAAGTGTGGTGATACTAAAAGCTTTTAAAAAAGCAAGACATTGGTGTACATTCCCATGTGTGCAATCGACTGCAAACTTTGTGAAGTGATGTGATTTATGTTCAACACAGGGTTTTTGAACATATTTGATGGACCCTGCAGTTGGACATTTATCTTATATGCATTCTAACTGGCTAGGATTAACACTAGCTAAGTCTGACTAATGCAAAGAATCAGACAATTGCATTGCAGGATATGTTCACTGTTTTTCTTATTTTAATTTTGCATTTGCATAATTTACTCTTCTGCCATAATTAGATGTGCTCTTTAGAATGCCTTTGCTTTCCCTTATTTTCTTCCTCTCTCATTTATATTCATATTTTAAAAGATCCAAAATCCTATGGAGCAGCCCAGGCATGTTCCTCCCAGGTTAAGGAGCACTTATCCTCTGCCTATCTGGGGACATCCTTGCAGTGGCAGGGCAGTGGCACCAGTCCTGCAGGTAACCCTGCCTTTGGCAGCCTGGGAAGCCTCACTGAACAAGGTTGTGAGTCTTGGTTGAGGACAGATCACGGACAGATAAATTCAGCCAGCCAAAAACTATCTTCAGCTTGTTTAAGACACAATGTCCCAGCTGATACCAACCACTGCAGTACAAGAAGCCTCTTGCTTTTTGACATCGGGGTCCACCACCGGACTACTATCTGACAGTGGAAACATTTGAGGCTTGTGGACTGGGACTCCTGCTATCACTTCTTTAGCCCTTCTTCCCTTATCCTTTCTGCTATTCCCCTTTACTTATTTCCCACCCACACTACCCCTTATATAAAAAATATTTAAAAAAAATACGGGATCCATCCCATGTCAAAAACACAGTGCCCCTTTTGTCCCACCTACCCCAATACAACCTTCTTGATATTTTCCTTCTGTGTCTCCATTTTTTGTTCTGTGTCTCCACTTTTCAAGCTTTTCTATCACTCTCTTTCCACTCTTTAATGAAAGCCTCAGGGTGTCCAAATAATAATACCTGTATATAAAACATGTTAAACACTTTTTTTAATATTAATAATAAAAGCTGCATGGTCTGTCACTTGCCTTAAGTCTTTCAAATCTATCTGCAAAATTTAAATACATTCAAGGTCATATGAAGCCTATGGCTTTCACGTAGTACATAGCATGTACTTGACATTTATCTTTAGGTACTTTATGCTTTAGCTGTAACTGACTATGTTTATCAAAATCTAGAGAAATACTGGGCTAAAGTAAATTTTTACTTTATTTCTGAGTGTTTGGACTTAATTTAGCACACAGTATTTTTCTTGTTATTGGTGTATGTTGCTGTGCTTTCCAGTTTCCACTTTTATTTTGGCTGGCGCAGTGGTGCAGTGGTTAACATTGTCGCCTCACAGTAAGAGGTTCTCTGGTTTGATTCTTGGCTGGGGTGCCCTCTGTGCCGAGTCTGTATGTTCTTCCTGTATTCACGTGGATTTCCAATGGGTACTTTGGTTTCCTCCCACATTCAAAGGCGTGTCTGGAGTGTTTTTTTCTCCTCTAGCCTCCGCTGAAAATAAGCTCTGTCCTAGGTGGACTTCCCTGGTTAACAAATGTTAAATAAATAAAACATTTTTTAGTTCATGTTTCTCAAAATGCCTTTGCGTTTCCTTATTCAGCACAAATAACCTGTGTTTTGCTTATTTACATCTACGTGCAGAGGTGCTCCTTGCAGATAATTGTTATATAGATGCAAACACTCAGGCTATGAATACCATCCTAAGATTAAACAATCAGGTAACTCTGACTAGGTATAATACAATAATCGAATTATACAAGTGATTTCATAATTTAACACAAGCATTAAGATTTCTTGCATGAAAGGCTAATGAGACTTGTTAACTACAATAGGCTGTATGCTGAAATTGTTCAAATCCCCACATTTGCTAATTACTAATTATTGGGGAAGATGGGTGACTGTGCAGATCAGATGTTGCAGTCCTTTTGGATTATTTTAATACATTTTAATTTCAGTTAATCATTAATTAAAATTAGAGCTGCACTGAGCAGTTCAGGCAGCTAAACCACTTCAGTGCAATAGACATCTGGATAAAAGTGATACATTTTCTACATTTGACGTGTACATGGCTTTTGTATTTGAGCTCTGCATTTACAAAGCAAATGACAGATGTCAGTTTGACAGTTTGGAATGGGTACATTTGGACACCCAGAAGGATTTCTAATACTCCACCAACAAATTTAGTTAAATTTAATTTTGAACATAAAAGTAATTGCCAGAGGTATTGCAATAATCAAAATTAATGTTGTTGTTGTTGTTGTGTCTTTCGGCTTTTCCCGGTTAGGGGTCGCCACAGCGGAACTCCGGTCCACTAATGATTGGTAGTTGATTTTTACATGCTGAGTTACCAGCCCTGATGCACAACCTTCAAAGTCGCCCATTCACGCATGTCTCCACGCAGAAGCCGCACTAGCTGAGAATCGAACCGGACAGAAAGAAACAAAAACAAAAGAAAAGGTTGGTAAGTACATGGAAGGCTGCTTATTTCTTACTTATTTCTTAAAATAATGAAAAAAAAGTGTGGTGATACTAAAAGCTTTTAAAAAAGCAAGACATTGGTGTACATTCCCATGTGTGCAATCGACTGCAAACTTTGTGAAGTGATGTGATTTATGTTCAACACAGGGTTTTTGAACATATTTGATGGACCCTGCAGTTGGACATTTATCTTATATGCATTCTAACTGGCTAGGATTAACACTAGCTAAGTCTGACTAATGCAAAGAATCAGACAATTGCATTGCAGGATATGTTCACTTTTAAAGTGAACTGTCTACTTACTTAAACGCCACAAGTTTCATACAATCCTACTTCAAATGCTTATTTGTTTTATTTTGATTTCCCTTAATATGAGGACAGTTAGAATGGATGCACTAGGTTCTGGTGACACAAAGAAAAATACAATTAATATCAGTGAATGCCAGTCTTTTTGCCCTAGTTTATTAACTGTGCTACCTTGGAGCTGATAATAACTACATAGATAGTGTTGGAGTAAAGCCAAATGGCAGGTTTGGGGGACTTTGCCCCTCTACTGTTGGGAAAAAATGCACCTAGAGTTTTTACGTTTGCTGTTCTGTATGTTGCCTGATTAAAGACTGACAGTCCCATGTGGCATACTACAATATATTTAGGAAGAACTACAATGAACTAGTTGTTTTGTTTTAGAAATATGTTCCATTTTTGCCTTAAACAAAAATATATGTAGCAGTATTTGTACTAGATTTGATTCCCAGTGACCACTATTTGTCTGTTGTGTTACTGTGCAAGTCAATTAACCAATCAATGTTCTTTTGGTAAATCCCTGAAAGTCTGGTGGGCATAAGTGGTTAACATGTTTTATACTTATAAGCAGAATTAATGAAAGTCCTTACAGTATAAAATATGTTATGAAATAACCAGTTAAGGTCAGGTATTAACTAAGCCCTCCCTGTTGTAGGATTGGAGGCCAGTGATGTGCACTACTCTGCTGGTGAGGTTAATAAGAATGCTTTCTTGCATTTGTGACAGAAGGAATGAACATTTTCCAGGAACTTTGGAATTCTGCATTCAACTTTAGAGTGCATTCTGATTAGCAAGGCTCACATTAAATTAACCTTGATTGTCATTTTTAAGCACCAGTAGATACTCGTGCTCCTATGATGAATGCATTTTCATTTAATTTTTGTTGTTCTTTAATAAAGCAACAACTAAGATGCCTGAAAGTGGCTGATAAAATGAACAGTAAAACTGGCTTTAGAACTGATTAGAAATAGTAAGGTGAATTACACCACTTGTTTTTGTTTGAGAAATGTTGCAGGTAAATCTTATTTCAACAGCATATACCAAGAGGTTAGTATCATCTGTTTACAAAACTGATTTTCCTGTTGGAAATCATCTCCAGAGTATGTTTATCTGCTTGGTACACATTTAGCATGCATCTGTAGTGCAGGAGTAAATAGCAATCTCAGCTGTCCATTTTAGGTAACATTTTCTTGAGCAGATACAGCATAAAAATCCAAAGTGTTTTAGAACCACATGCAGTAAAAAAAAAAAATTTAAAAATGGCTGTGCATATTTTAGTTCATACGTGTCAGCATCATGTTGTGAGATATTGGAAGGTTGAAAATATTCCCAGCTAGACATATTTTCTTCACATAATCTGGGAGTGTAATCAGATAGCTGAAAAACAACAACATTTTATACTGCAACTAATATCAAACAGCTTCTGATTTCTAAGATTAGTGATCCCTAATTGAAATCTACACTTTTAACTTGACCAAAACCCTGTCTGTCCTACTTTCATAACACCTTGTGAATGTACCCAGGTAAGGGATGTTTAATGGCTGTTGTGAGGTTTACTAGTTCTAATTACACATGTTTAAGAATAAGGAAATAATTGTGAAATTTGGAACTGCAGCCAAGGTCACGGAGAAGATATTTTAACAGTAGGTTGTAAAACTTTGTTGGCCTGGGATTGTGGAATTTTTGTTTAGCCATGATATTATTTCTCTCACAATAAAGTTGTATCCAGTGCTGTCACTCTGGGTACTTGAAAGTTCATGGCCCTGGATGTTCTTTATATATTGCAGGAATTTTGATGTTCCATAGTTTAAATCAGGTTAATTATAAATGTTATAATAGTTTACAAACGTTTGCTGAATTTTTGCTAAGCCAACTATCCATTTCCTTTAAATATAGTATAAACTACTGAGTTATTGCATTTGTCCGAATTTAACTATTTTTGTATGACAGTTTAGAGGACATTAATCCATCTTGAGGTTAGGCTGCCATCATCTTTTCAAAAGTCAAGATTCTAAGCATGCAACATCAATTCAGCAGACTATAATAGCTTATACAGCTTCTGTGTGTGTGTGTGTGTGTGTGTGTGTGTGTGTGTGTGTGTGTGTGTGTGTGTGTGTGTGTGTTGGGGGGGGGGGTAATTAACCACCCGTAACTTTATCATTATGGCCCTGTGCTGATTTTCCAGTTCAGCTATTGTCTTCTGCAAGTTTCATAGTAGACAATCAATTTACTGATGAGTACACCTGTAAGATTTATTTTAACACAGCTCATCTTTAATCAGATTCAATACCTGTTTCTACATCATCCCCTATCAGTTCACTAATAACCCAGTTTACTTCTTTTATGTATTTTAAAATGTGGATTAGAACAAGATGAAAGCACCAAATCCAACTAGTTGCAAAATCTCAATGAAAAAAAAGCAGTACATTTCTAGAATAATGATCTGAGAGGTGGTTTGAGTCCATTACAACTCCCTAAATGGATGGTATGAGTGGAGTAGTAGTTAAATGTAGGTCTAGTCTAGATGACAACATGTACCAATATGAAAATGAATATATTTATTCATTGATTTGCCAGCAGGGTAGAAGAAATAGCCCAAGGACTCTTTTCAGCCATGGCCCAGGCAGTGATACATTGGTACTACAACAGTTGACATGGTAAATATTTACACTGAGAAGAGGAACATTTGACCAATTAAAAGCTATTGCATAATATAGAAAACTTTTTGCATTTCTACATACATTGCAGACTCACATTTATGGCTTACGTATTGGATATATACATTTTGGACATATAGACACTTGATAGAGAGCTATACATATGGGTGTATTTGTGCGTGTATGTTTTGTATGTGTGTGTGTGTGTAATATATAGATATATATATATATATATATATATATATATATATGTGTGTGTGTGTGTGTGTGTGTGTGTGTGTGTGTGTGTAACGTGTATATATACTGTGTGCATATATATATATATATATATATATATATATATATATATATATGTTGTTTTTCTTTCGGCTTTTCCCGGTTAGGGGTCACCACAGCAGAACTCCGGTCTGCTAATGATTAGCAGTCGATTTTTACAGTGCCGAGGTGCCAGACCAACACCTAACCTACAACGCAGGCACGCCCATTCACGCATGTCTTTCGAACACCACTTGACCATGGGGAGGACATGCAGACACCACACAGAAGGAGCTCCAGCCGAGAATCGAATGGGAGAATCTCTTGCTGTGAGGCGACAAAGCTACATCTGCACCACCATGGCTTACATGTATATATATATATATATATATATATATATATATATATATATATATATATAGATATATATTATGCAATGTGTTATGTGTGTGTGTGTGTGTGTATACATACATATATTACAGTCAGTTACACTTGAATTTAATAGGAAAACACTGCAGAAAGGATCACTATACAGTTTGTTAGAGCAGATTGACAGTTATGCAGCAGATTCACATCCAAGACTTACAGTATTCACTTTAAAAGGTTTCCATTATGCATTTCTGTCTGAGTACGCAATATTATTATTTGTTATTTATTTATTTACATTTGGTGACTGGGAAAGGCCGAATGGGACCTATTTTCAGTGGAGGCCCAGGGAGAATAGTTCCAAGAACAGTATTTACAGATATAAGTATCTATAATACAAAATATCATGAAACATTGACTTTAATTTAAACAACAGAAAACAGCAATTTACAGAAACATTACATAGACCAAATTATCATTTTAAACAATATGTGATAATATAGAAGTACACATTTAGAACATTTAGATTGGTTTGAAAAGAATGATTAGATTCAAAAGGCAGTAGAAGAGAGAAAGGATGGTTGCAGGTGGATTTTAGGTAAGGAGAGAGTGGACAGGGTAGATGTTAGTGAGTAGTGTAAGTGAGAGTAGATGTAAGGTAAGTTAGCAGTATAATGGAGTGTAGGTAGAAGGAAGAGAGAGGAGGTGAAGAAGTGACACAGGGGGAGAAGGGTGCTAGGTTTGGCAAAGAATTGTAAAGGTAGTTCTTTAGTGTAAGCCTGAACTTTTTGGGGTTTTCCATGCCGGTAATGTAATTTGGTAATTTGTTCCAAAGTTTAGCTATAGTATAGGAATATAGAGACTAGCCTGCTGTTTTATTAAGGTTGTGTAAGTCTACATGTTGCCTATTATTTGAACCGAGGTTTCTAGTGGGCAAATGGGTTTTGAGAATGCCATTCAGGGTGGGACAGCTATCTGGTCTGTATATTAGTTTTTGTACCATTATTAATTGTAGGTAGTCAAGACAGTGGGGAAATTCAAGCCAATTAAGTTCCTTGAAAGTATTGCAGTGATGTGTGTGGTAGGATGAATTAGTGGCAAATTTTGCAATTTTATGGTAACAAGACTGGAGTTTGGTCTTGAGAGAGGCATGCAGATTAGTGAATAGGAGTGCTCTAGAAAAGAGAGGAGATAAGGTAGGTATTAGCAAGTGTTTTCTTAGTATTAGGATCTAAAATGTTTTTATGTCTATAGAGTGTTCCTAGTTTGATGTGAGTTTTTTTGATGGCATTTGGTATGTGTTGGTCATATGAGAGTTTGTTGTCTATGATGATTCCTAATAATTTTACATTTGAAACAATTTATATCTCAGTTTTGTTGTGGGAGTAGATCTTAAATTCAGATGTGTTAATTTTGTGAGAGAATAGTAGTAGTTCGGTTTTGCTAGGGTTAAGCAGCAGTTGCGAATTGCATAGCCAGGACTCTATGGAGGTAAATGTACTTTGTGTTTTATTCAGTAGGTCAAGGACATTATTAGAGGAGGTGATGGTAATTGAATCATCAGCATATTTGATTAAAGTACTATGAAGGCAGGCAGTGTGTAGGCTGTTAATATATATATTAAAGAGGAGGGGTCCTAGAATGGACCCCTGTGCAACTCCTGTTTTATTGGTTAGGTATCGGGATAGACATCCTTGCCATTTTACACATTGTTGTCTGCTGGCTAAATAACTGGTAAACCATTGTTTGGTAGTTGGTGAGCTGCCGACTGTTGTCAGTTGCTGCAGTAGTTTATTATGTGAGACTGTGTTAAAGGCTTTTGACAGGTCTAGTAGTATTACGGAAGTGTGTAGGTTGGACTCCCTGGATTTACTTACTAGATCTGTGAAGGACAAAAGAGTTGTACTACTGTGAGTTGGCCTAAAGCCATGCTGGGTGGATGAAAGGAGATTATTATGGGTGAAATGGTTAGCTAGTTGAATATGTATACATTTTTCAAGTAGTTTAGATAGGAGTGAGGATGGAGATGTGTCTGTAGTTTGCATGTTCGGTGGATTCCCTCCTTTGTGTAAAGGGGTAATGATAGATTTTTTTCCAGAGGATTGGGACATAAGATTCTGAGGTGGATCAATTAATAAGGATGCTGACTGGGAAGGCAATGGAATCATCAGCAAGTTTAAGTACTCAGGTGGAAGGTTGTCAGAGGAGGGTGAACATGGCTTATGTTTGAGAAGAAGTTTGTGAATTAAGGAAGTAGGAGCAGGTTGTAAGGAGAAAGGGTGTATTGCTGGATACTGGTAATGGGAAGGAGAAGTGGTATAGTAGTTAAGAGTTGTAGTGTTGTTGAGGCCCGAGACTAATGTAGCAATGCTATCAATGAAGTTGGAATTAAGCATAGGTTCATAGTTTCATAGGTGTGTGCTAGGCTAATGGCCCTGGAGCCTTTACAAGCCTATCCCATAGGATTCCCTGGCATCATGCCACCCGACCTTAGTTTCCAGTGCCGCTGTCGAGTAGAGCCACTGGAGTGATCCCCGGGGTGAATTTTCTATTTCCCATCCACTCATCAAGATTTTTCTTGAAGAGGGCCAGTGAGGTGCTCTGTTTGACATGTATGGGAAGTCTATTACATAGCATGGGCAGTCTCTGGGTTATAAGCCTGTCCATCCAGCTCATTCTGTTGATTGTGGTAATGGGGTTGAGGTCTCTGGAGCATGTGGTGCGGAGGGATTGGAGTTTCTTTAGATGTAGTATTTCTAACATAGCTGAGTCAGACATGGCTTTATAAGTCTAGCAGAGATTGCCTCTAAGTAGGGAATATGAGACAGAGAATAGTTGGAATTTTTTGAGTCTGTCCATATAGGATGATGTGTTTAAGGCCTAGGATCCTCTTTGTGAGGTACTTTTATGGCCTCTCCAGTTCTTGCAGGTGTCTATTGAGGTACATGCCAAATGGGGAACTGTACTCGATGATTGACCTAATGAGGGAAGAGTAAAGGAAAACAATAAACTCTTTCTTCCTGGATGCAAAACCTTTAGTTATGAGATGTGCCACATAGAAGGACTTTCTGACCACAGTGGCAGTGTGGTGGTCAAAAGAGAGTTTGCTGTCAACCTGTGTTCCCAGATCTCTTCATAGGTTCAGAGATTCATAGGTAGGTACTAGACTATTGGCCCTAGGGCCTATATAAGCCTAGCCAAAAAAGTACCCTGGCTTTCGCCACCCAAGAAAATTATTTTACTGTGACCCTGTCGAGCAGACCCACAGAGGTGATCCCCGGGGTGAATTTCCTATTTCCCATCCAATCATCAAGATTTTTCTTGAAGAGTGCTAATGAGGAGCTTTGTTTGATATAGATATATAGTTTGTTCCAGAGTATGGGAAGTCTCTGGGACAGGAATCTATCCCCCCAGAATGCTCTGTTTATTGTGGTGACAAGGTTTAGGTCCCAAGAGCGTGTAGCTCTAAGGGATTGAGATTTCTTTAAGAGGAGCATGTCCAACAGCTCTGCGTTTGACATAGCTTTGTATGTTAGGCAGAGATTACCACTGAGTAGGCAATATGTGACGGAGTAAAGCTGGAGTTTTTTGAGACGGTCTATGTAGGGCATCTGTTTGAGGCTGGTAATCCTCTTTGTGAGGTATTTCTGCGGCCTTTCCAGTTGCTGGAAATGTCTTGTGAGGTACATACCAAAAGGGGCAATGTACTCTATAAGGGGTCTAATGAGTGATGAGTAGAGGGGAACAATGACCTCTTTTTTTCCTGGATGAGAAACCTTTTGTGGTGAGATGTGCCATGTAGAAGGATTTCCTGACTACTGTGGTGATCTGATTATCAAAGGAGAGACTACTGTCCACCTGTGTCCCAAGGTCTCTTATCACACTTTCAGTGTTAAGTAGACTACCACCTGTGTGGTAGCTCATGGTGCTCTTTTGTAGGATGTCCACATTGTTAGAAGTTTCGATTGTGGCTCCTAGTTTCCGGTCATCTGCAAACTTTGTTAGCCAAAGACCTTCTCTGTTAGCATGTACTTCAGAATAGTAGATACCAAACAGGAGAGGACCCAGGACTGAACCCTGTGGTACTCCACTTGTCACTGGTCTGAAGTCGGATTTGAAGTCTGCTACTTTCACAGTGTGGGTTCTGTCAGTGAGCCAGTTGGCAACCCATATTGTGTCATATGGATTTATACCTAGTTTAGCCAGTTTATCTATAATTCCAGAGTGGGGGATGGTGTCAAACGCCTTGGTGAGATCTAGATAGGCTGTGTGAACCACCTTACTCTTGTCTACGGCTTTGGTGACTGCTTCAAAGAAGTCTATCAAGTTTAGGAGACATGATCTGCCTTTTACAAACCCAAACTGGGAGGGGTCCAGAGTTTGGTGATTACCAGTGTCTTTGTTTATAAGTTCCATGATGATACGTGCCATGGTCTTGCAGACCAGGCTCATTAGGCTAATGGGGCGGTAGTTCCTGGGGTCCGTGGTGGCTCCCCCTTTGTGGAGTGGGCTAATCATTGCTGTGCAGCATTCAGTGGCCACAAAGCCTGAGGTGAGGCTATGACTGAACATTGTGCTTAGGTGGGGTGCCAGTTCATTCTGTAGTTCATATAGAACGCAGCCTGGGATGTTGTCAGGTCCCATGGATGCTATGTTCTTGGCTTTGAAGAGTGTGGTTTTTACCTGTGCAGCCATGATTACAGGAACTTTGCATTCTTCTGGTATAGAGATGGGCCCTTTATGGGGCGAGAGGGGGTAAAGTTAGCACTGAACCTATCTGCCAGGATGTTGACAATATCAGTTGGTTCTGTATATTTAGTGCCATTGTGGTGTAACTCAGAACAGATCTGAGTGTTGCCATTGAGATTATTGACATAGCTATAGAATGCTTTGTGGTTGTCTTTAGAATCAGTGGCAATTTTGTTTTCGTAACTAGCTTTTGAGGATTTTATGAGGGATCTCACCTTCTTACTGAGGCTGATCAAGGAGTTCCTCCAATCATGGGATTTTACTCTTTTTTGCAACAGTTTCTTTCTTCTGTTGTAGAGTTTGCTTATGGCAGCGGACCACCAGATTGCTCCTCATATGTTATCACATGTAAACTCTTAAACCCTACCCTGACCTAGCTCTTACTTTTACCCTAACCAGCAAGCCATCACACAAGCACACACTCCCATTCCTAATGTGTAAACTCCTAATATGTTATCACATGTGTGAAACACTTAAGCCGTCCCCTTACCTATCTCTTACTCTAACCACACAGGCAAACACTATGACACATGCTTCCAGCCCTAATGTCAAGGCTTTTGGCATATCTTAAAGTTGCGGTGTAAACACAACCACTCACGTACCTTAACCAAAACATATCACAAACAACACATCAGGATTTGACATACCTCCAGCCAACCAATGCAGCATTTGACAACTCCTCCCTGCTGACCATCATCAGCTTATTAAATCTTATGTACCACTGTTCACATTATGCAAACTGTGCTAGTGGTCCACATTAGCAGTATGTTTGTTTTGTTTGAGCTAGTGTGTGTGTGTCCAGGTTCTGAGTATATTTTGTGTACACACTGTGTGAAGTTTTTTTTTTTTCAGTTTTAGTTACATGCAATGCATGCATGTAATTGATACCTGTTTTTCTTTGTATCTATGTCTATATATATATGTACACAGTATAGTACTTGTTTTCTTTATTCAACTTTTTTTTTATTTTTATCCTAACTTGTACATATATTTTGATTGCATAGCAAACTTTTTGTATAGTCCAGGTCATGAAATATGCATGCGTTACATAATAGATTAGTTTAGATTATTGTATAATAGATCAATAGTTGGCTCTTTAAGATTATGCACAGTTACATACAGCTTTATTAAATAAGAAAAAAACCTTGGCAAGGAACGGGAGTCTGGAACCATTAATACTACTCAGAATGGCGAATAAAAATGGAAACCTGTTAAAGCACTTTCGTCCCAAATTTTAGTATAGCAACTTCTTCAGAAAAGCTCCATTCACACACACATAAAATTTAAAGACCAGTTGCCCAACAAAATGCATTGAAATCCAACAATAGAAATACCTTTCCTCATTTAACTGACATTATAATGGACTGTAAAAAACATAGTTACTTTAAAAATGTATAAGAGGATGCATAATAAATATATATAAATTATGAAGTTAAAATTCAATAATATATCAAATTAATATTATAAGATCATAACAGTTTTAGTCTACATATTTGATGTTAATATTTTCATTCAAGTCAGGGAACTTATCCACTTGTAACACTCCCTGCCATCTAAACTCCCTCGCCACTAATACATTATTGCAACCATTGACAAATCTTGATAAATCAACCTGTTCTGATAAAAAATAAATACATTTCCTAAAATTGCTGCAGTTTATACTATGGCTTGACAATGCATTAGTATTGTCTTTGTTCTTAATAGCTTTAAAGTGTTCTCTTATTCTAAACCTCAGCTTCCTTGTGCTCTTCCCAACATAGAACTGAGGGCATGTATTACACAAATCTAAATACACAATTCTTGCACTGTGGCAATTATATATATATATATATATATATATATATATATATATATATATATATATATATATATATATATATGTGTGTGTGTGTGTGTGTGTGTGTGTGTGTGTGCATGCACTTTGACTCACTGAAAACTCATTTCACTGAATTTCATTTCACCCTCAAAAATTCTTATAACGCCTTCTGTGTTGTGGACTACCATCGATGTGGTAGTTCATGGGAACTGGGTTTTTTCCCAAAGGGGATGATGACACATTTTTTGGCATTGAGCTTAAGGCCATGGTTCTGACATCAGTCATTGGTCTCAGTGAGGCCTTTCTGTAGGATGTCAACATTACTTGGCGAGTTAATAATGGCTCCCAACTTGCAATCATCTGCGAGCTTTGTCAGCCAGAGTCCCTTCATGTTGGACTGGACTTCCGAGAAGTATATACCAAGCAGGAGAGGACCGAGGACCAATCCCTGTTGTGGGACTCCACTCGTGACTGGTTGGCAGTCTGACTTAGAGTCAGCCAGTTTCACACTGTGGGTTTTATCTGTGAGCCAGTTTGCAACCCACCTAGTGATCTATAGGGGTTGATGCCTAGCTTAGTGAGTTTTCTATGATTCCTGAGTGGGGAGTGGTATCAATGGCCTTGGCCAGATCAGGGTAGGCTGTATGAACCATCTTGCCTTTATCCACAGCTCTGGTGACTGACTCAAAGAAGTCAACAAGTTGAGCAGGCATGATCTACCCTTCACAAAACCAAACTGTGTGGGATCCAGAGTTTGGAGATTCCCCTATATCCTTGTTTATTAGTTCCATGATGATGTGTTCCATAGCTTTGCATATCAGACTCGTCAGGATAATGGGGCGATAGTTCCCAGGGTCTGTAGTTGCTCCTCCTTTGTGGAGAGGGATGACTATAGCAGTGTGCCATTCGGTAGGGACAAAGCCTGAGGTGAGGCTGTGATTGAACAGGGCACACAGGTGAGGTGCCAGTTCACTCTGTAGTTCATGTAGAACACAGGCAGGGATATTGTCAGGTCCCACAGAAACTGTATTCTTGGCCTTGGACAGTGCTTTTTAACCTGTGCAGCAATAATACTGGGTGCCTGGCAATATACTGGTATTGTGAGTGGTCCTTTGGGGGGGTGGAGAAGGGGAAAAGTTGGCACTGAATCTGTCGGCCAGAATACTGGCAATATCTGTTGGCTCAGTATAAGAGGTACCATTGTGCAGTAGCTCAGAACAAATCTGGAGATTGCTGTGGAGGTTCTTTACATAATTATAGAAGGCCTTGTGGTTGTCTTTACTATCTGCTGCAATTCTGTTTTCATAGCTAGCTTTAGAGGATTTGATGAGGGATCTCAACTTTTTGTTGAGGCTGATAAGGGAGTTTTTCCAGTCTTGGGGAATCACCTTATTTTACATCAGTTTCCTCCTTCTGTTGTAGAGGTTGTTTATGGCAGGGGACCACCAGATTGGCTTCCTTTTTTTGGAGGAGAGCATCTGGATTCTGTTGGGTATGGCGAGATCAATGCATTTATGTACATGTTCGTACAGTGCATTGGTGTATGATTCAGTGGTCATGCAACTATTCTCCATTTACATGGGTGTCGTGAAGTTAGCCACCTCTTTTCTTAGGAGCCCAAAGTTAGCTTTGGAGAAGTTATTCATTGTGGTTACCTTTGTGAGGTGGATGGGAGGTATGTGGATTTCCAAGGTGATTCATGTTTGTGGTCGGATCTAACCAGGGAGGAGTTGACTACTGGTGTAGAGCAATGGTCGCCCTTGTTAGTAATGACCAGGTCAAGGATGTTGCTACCTCTAGTGGGGTTAAGAACGAGCTGGTCCAGGGCATTGGAATGAATGAATTCTAGGAAATATTGGGCAAGTGTATTGGTATATGAGTAGTTTTCCCAGTTAATGGAGGGGTAGTTGAAGTTGCCCAGTATGAGTGTGTTACGTTGGGCCATAATATTCTCCAGTGAGCTTAGAAACATGGAGTAAGTGTCTTGGGACATGGTTGGGGACCTATAACAGGCTATGACTTGAATCGCTGTCTTAACCAATGTTAGCTGCACCTGAAGTATATCTGATGCATTATGTTGGACTACCAGTTTAGAGGTGTGTGCATCCTTTATGAATATGGAAACACCACCACCTTTGGAGCTTCGATCCAAGTTCTGGGGCCAAAAGGTGTGGAATGAGTTATAGCTTGGTAGTGCAGGGGTGTTTTCTGCTGCCTTGAACCAGGTCTCTGTTACAGCAGAAATATCGATGTTTTCCATTTTAAGGAGTGCTTCGAAGGAGTGGATTTTGAGATTTAGACTTCTAGCGTTAAGCAGCATGATCCTCAGATTGCATTTGTTTGTAGCTCTTATGGTGGTAATTTGGTCTTTGGAACACAGCCAAAAAAATGGCACTATAGGGGTGGCAAGAGCCATGGCCAGTATCCTGAAGCCCGGGGGTGACAGATACAGGCCATCTCTGGCAAAGCATCAAGGTCTGTCAGTCATGTCATCCCAGGCTGACCGATGCTGGATCCCTTTAGAATGACACCAGAAACTTAGCCAGTTGTTGAAATCAATCATTTTCTGTATCATTCTAGTTGATGGTAGGATGCTGCTCAGAGCTAGGGTCATACCCATCTGGGCTACATAATCTGAGAGCTCCTCCATGTCTCTTTTCATGTAGTTCAGGGAGGTACATCTCAGGTCATTCACATCCACATGTACAATGACAGAGTCATATTTGTACCTGTCATTGAGGGACCTGAGTGCATGCATTATATGGCAGATCCTGGCACCTGACAGGCAGCTGACTTACTTTCTCCTTATTTAACCTAGTGAGTGGGACATCAGTGTGCCTCACTATCAAGTCACCTATGACTAGTGTGCTGGGCATGCTGTTTTGCCTTAGGGGCTTTGGTTGAGTGGCACACTGTTTAGAAGAGTTGTGTCTCATAATTAGTGTTGTGTTGTGGTGGTTGAGTGCATTTCTGCCTTGGAGGTTACTGCTGTTTGGGTAGATTTTTATTGAAAACAAAAATGGAAAAAAACTAAGGGTAATGCTGCTCAATGCCAGAAGTCTAAATCTCAAGATGCAGGCACTTGATGCACTCCTCAGCATGGAGAACATCGACGTCTGTGCAGTAACTGAAACCTGGTTCAAGGCTCCTGAGAGCACCCCAGCACTACCAGGCTATACCTCGTATCATGCTTTTTGGCCCCAAAACCCGGGCCGAACCACAAAGAGAGGGGGAGTGTCCATATTCATCAAGGACACCCACACCTCCAGGTTAGTTGCAACACATGAAGCATCAGAGACCATACAGGTGCAACTAACCATAGGCAAAACTGCTATACAACTGGTAGCATGTTACAGACCACCCTCCCAATCTCAAGAACCCCACTGAGCCTTCCTGAAGACATTGGAGGATATGAATGTATCACAAAATACCATCATACTGGGAGACTTCAACTACCCAAACATAGATTGGGTACATTATTCTAGCCCTAATACCCTAGCCCAAAGTTTCCTGGAATTCATAAATTCAAATGCACTGGAACAACTAGTCACCTCTCCCACTAGGGGAGATAATATACTAGACCTGATCACAAACATGGGGACAAAATGCTCCACACCGGAAGTATACCCCTCACTAGTGAGATCTGACCACAAACTAATCACCCTGGATATACATGTCCCACCTCCACCCCCAGCACAAAAGACCACAGTGAAAAACTTCTGAAAAGCAGGCTTCACTCTTCTTAAGACTGAGATGGTATCCTTTAAGCCCACTGGGGAAGTGGATACCACTTCCCACAATGCCGAATCCTTCACAAATGCTTTCTATGGACATCTCCAAGAATGCATGGATCATGCAATCCCAAACAAATCCAAGTCCCTCTCCACCAAAGGTAAGCATCCTGTCTGGTGGACCTCAGCCATAAACAAATTGTATAACAAAAGAAGGAAGCTACTGCACGTCAGAGCAAAATCCCATGAAGGGAAGACATCTCTGATCAACATTAGCAGAAAACTACGTTCTCTCATAAAAACATCCAAGGCCAACTTTGAGAGAAAAATCGCTAAGGACACTAAAGATAACCACAAAGCCTTCTTCAGGTATGTTAGAAACCTGGGCGAAAACCATCAGATATGCTCAGAGTTGGTTCACAACAACAAATAATACACTGAACCCACAGATATTGGCAACATTCTGGCTGACAGGTTCAGTGCAAATTTCTCCCCTCTTTCACCCCCAAAAGAAGAAATACTTATCCCAGCTGAATGTAATCTCCCTGTCATCTCAGATGTCCAAGTGAGAACCCCCCTAAACAAAGCAAAAAAACACAGCATCAATGGGACCTGACGGTATCCCGGGTTGCGTGTTACGTGAACTCCAAGAGGAGCTAAACCCACACATAAAAATGCTATTTAACCTTAGCCTTACTTCGGGATATGTACCTGAACACTGGTGTACAGCAACAGTGGTCCCACTCCACAAGGGGGTGCCTCTACAGACCCTGAAACTACCACCCCATAAGCTTAACCAGCCTGGTCTGCAAAGCTATGGAAAGAATCATTATGGAACTCATAAACAGAGACATAGGGGACCTACAGACACTTGACCCCACCCAGTTCGGCTTTGTAAAGGGCAGATCCTGCCTTTTAAACCTGGTTGACTTTTTCAAAACAGTCACTAGAGCCATTGATGAGGGCAAAGCAGTCCATACAGCATACCTGGACTTGGCTAAGGCCTTCGACACAATACCCCACTCAGGCATCATAGATAAGCTCAACAGCTTAAAAGTAAACCCTTATGTCACTAGATGGGTTGCAAACTGGCTAAAGGACAGAACCCATAAAGTTAAAATCGCTGGAGCAATGGCAGACTCAAAGCCAGTCACAAGTGGTGTCCCACAGGGATCTGTCCTGGGACCCCTCTTGTTCGGCATTTATTTCTCAGATGTTAAAGCAAACATGGGATGGCTGTGGCTGACAAAGTTCGCAGATGACTGCAAACTAGGCGCCATAGTCGATACACCAGCAGACACACACATCCTACAATAAGGCCTCACAGAAATGGACAACTGGTGCCGGAGTCGCGGCCTTAAACTAAATGCCAAAAAAATGTATAGTCATCCCCTTTGGGAAAAACAAAGTACCCACAAATTATCACATAGACAGCAACCCACTGAGTATGGAAAAAGTAATCAGAGACCTAGGGACCCAAGTCGACAGCGACCTCTCATTTGACACCCACGTTGCCAAAGTGGTTAGAAAAACATTCTACCTTGCACACCTCATCATGAAGGATTCACATCCAGATCCAAGGATGTCATTGTACCCCTATATTCCTCCCTCATCAGACCCATGATTGAGTACAATGCCCCATTTGGTATGTACCTCACCCGGCATTTGCAACAGCTGGAGAGACCACAAAAGTACCTCACCAAGAGGATCAAGGGTCTCCAACATATGTCTTATTCTGCCAGACTAAAGAAACTTCAGCTCTATTCAGTAGCATACCACCTGCTCAGAGGTGATCTCTGCCTGACGTACAAGGCCATGTCCAATCAGGATCTGATGGACATGCTCCACCTCAAAAAATCCAAATCCATCAGGACCACGAGAGCTAAATACTTAAACCTCGGCACAAGTATGAATAGGACATGCTGGAGGGATAGATTCATAACCCAGAGGCTTCCCATGCTTTGGAACAAGATCCCAGTTCGTATTAGGCAGAGCCCCTCACTGACTCTCTTCAAGAGAAATCTTGATGAGTGGATGGGAGATCGTAAGTTTACCCCAGGGGTCACATCTGTGTCACTGCTAGACAGGGGCACAGTAAACTAATTCTATTATATAAGGGGACCTTCATTGTGTCACTACCAGACAGAGGCACAGTATTCTAAATTTATTCTGTACATTTTTTGTACCATTTCATGGGGTGGCAAAAGCCACATCACTATGGCTAGGCTTACAAATGCCCCAGGGCAGATAGCCTAGTACTATACTATGAAACTATGAAACTATGAGAGCCTTCACTTAGGTGGGTGTTTTTTTCATGTTTTTATGTAAAGGCAGTGCTGGTGTGTGTTCTGGAGGGCTATGTGTTCCATGTGGTGTGGTGCAAATGTTGACCTTCTCCTCTTGACCAGCTATTCCGGTCTTGGCTGGAGAGTGCGTAGCTTCCAGTTTGGATATATAAGTGCATCTCTTGCAAGTTAGAGTGTTGGGAGGTAAGAGGAGAGGGTTGTCGGTGTACATGAGGGAGTTGCTACATTGCCTCAGGATGCTCAAGTTCACCAGGTTAACAGGAGAAAGCAGAGGGAACTGACCTTTAGACATGCCTGGAGGGGGGGGCATTAATAATTAGAACTGTAGCTGTTTCCTTGTAGAACATTAGTGCTGGTAGCACTTTTGTGTGCTACAATAATTGCAGCAAAAAGTCTGGTATGGTAAAGTGCTAGACTACTAAGCTAGTAAAAGTGCAGGAGAGGAGAAAACTAGCAGATCTAAGGGAAAAATTGAAGAGCAGACTTTGGTACCTCTCAGAAGCTTACAAACAGTCCTGGATACAACAAATCTTTATCTGGACCAGACTAGTTACAGGAAAGCCAGGAAACAAGCGCAACATGGGCTTTTAAACCAGAAAGTTGAAAGAGATGAAAAACTTCCCAAACGGCCTATAAACAACAAATTCTGGGCCAGAAACCACCCCTCTTTTGGTAGATGGGCTGCCTAGTGCTTACCATTCCCACTGATAAGCTAGAAGTCTTCCCTCCAACACAGAAAGGTTTGGGGGGCTCAGAAGCTTACATCCAGTCCTGGATAAAGCAAATCTGTATCTGGACTAAACTAATTACAGGAAAGGCAAGAAAAGCACACTGTATTGGCAATTTTGGATGGTGTATTGTCTGTACTTTAGAAAGGATTTTGGGTGGACCCTGGGGCGAGCATTAATTTAACAGATTTCCAAAATGTTTTTGGGTTGTTTGTAATGGTTGGCTATTTGTTGTGAGAAATCATTTTTTTTGTCTGCATTGATTCATTTTTTTGCTGTATTGTGCAGTTGCCTATATTTTTGCCAGTTTGTATCGCTTTTGTTTTTAATCCAATCTTTCCAGGCTCTACCTCTTGTTAGTAGTATTTGTTTTGTTTATTTGTTAAGCCAAGGTGCATGATTGGCTTTTGTTCTTTTGGTTCTGAGAAGGGCTAAGTTGGTGAGGGTATCAAGGAATGTTTTATTGAAGTGGTTAACAGCCTCATCTAGAGATAGAGTTTTTAATGGAGTCCAATTAATTGACTTTAATATGCTATAAAAAGGTCTTGGCTGAAGTTTGATAAATTTCTGAATACCTTATAAGTGTAGGCTTTCTGAGATTGGGAGATGGCTCTGTAGGTATATGCAGGGAAATTGTCACTTAATCATTTAGGAAGGGTATTGGAGTCTGTGTATTTGAGGGGGTCAGAAACAAGGATCCAATCAAGGGTTGAGATCAGGTTGTTTTTGTTTTATATTCTAGTAGGGAGGGTGATTAACTGTGTAAAGCCATGAAGTTGGATACAATTATTTCCTGTGAGTTAGTTGAAAGATTCTGCCAATTTATATTGACATCTCCACATGATTACTCTTTCATTGGAGATGTTTTGGGATACCCATGAAATAATGTTTTCCAGAATTTGGGATATTTTGGCCTGGGGGAATATATACCGTTATAATACAACGTCGTTTATGGCTATTAAGTTTTAGTAATGTTATGAAAATGCTGGCAGTATCAAAGGTTGGTACGTTTTTGGGTAAGGTAGGATAGTATTTTTTTTGAATAGATTATACCAATTCCAGATCTTTTTTGTTGAGTCTCTCCTTTCTTAATATGCTATAGCCAGGTGGGAGGAGTTCTGTGTCTTTGCTATGTGGTGTTAACCAGGTTTCAGTAAGAGCCACTACATCTGGGGAGTGCTATGTTAGTCATATATGAAATTCTATGATTTTTGTTGCATAAACTGCATAAATTTAGGGTGATTAACATAATTTGTTTTGGGTCTATATTCTGGGGCAGGGTGTGTATCTGTGGGGGTCCAGGGTTGGGGTGGATGTCATCGCATGAATTTAGGTTATTAAGGTAAAGGGGATATAGGTAGTGGATAAATAATGATTTTTTTCTGAACTGGGCAGGGATATATTATTGCGTTAGAACATAATGAGCAGTTAAGAATTTTCAGTTTTAGAAAGTATAGGATGTTGCTATCTATGAGGCTAGCTGATATGTTTGAAAAACTGTTTGGACATTTGTCATTGTGGGCTGGGTTTGTGGGAGAATTTGGAGCTAGGTTACTAAGTGAGAAATTGAATGAGGTGATATGTGTTGTCAGTGTTAGAAATATAAGTATGAGAGAGAGGCAAACATAGTTACAGCTAAGTTGTAACATATTGTGTTTTATAAGGCAGGGTGGCTAGAGATCATTGTTAGGTGTGTGGTAAGAGCAAGGATAAGGGGTGGAACTAAATAGTAATTGGTTCAGAGTAAATGGGAGGTGGGGCTAAGGTGGGAATAAATGTAATTGAAGGGGGGTGTGGGAATGGGGGTATGGTAGGGGAGCAAAGTGAGCCCAAGCTTAGCGAGGGTGAAACAGAGCGGGGCTACTCCTGTCACTGGTGTTGGCAAAGAAAACAATCAGTGAGTATGTCACTTGTTAACAGGACTATAGCTAAATTGGCAGGGAGGTAGTTATATTCAGAATATGACATTCCTGTAACTTGTAGTTGAAGTCAGTATTTTAAATTAACTGCTACCATTTTACTGACAGGACTATGTGTATGACAGTGGACTGATTATGCTAAGTATTACCAGGATGTTAGAGATTGGAAGACTTTTTTTAAAATTGGGGAAGATTTCACAATAAGATTTCGATTAAGAGATTATTCAATGGCAAATCTTACTAGAACCTGTTAATCAGAGCAAGTAATTGATGTGGTGTAACAGTATTTACTGCAGTTAACTTTGACACTTTGTGAATTCAGGCTGAAGTAGTTGTACTTTAAATTAATATATATATATTTGCAGTTGCTTGAAAACTCTATACATAATAAAAAATGTATATGTTACCTTTGCAGAGCTAGCATCAATTAAGTCACAGGAAAATGCAAATTATGCTGGGTGAACTAGTTAGTGTTTATTTCTAAAGCTAGAACAAGAGCAGAACTTCTTAAAATTCTGTGTAATATTTATCATAAATGTTGTGCATTCCTTAGTCAATTTTATCTGTTTAAGCAGATAGTTTCAGTTAGAGGGAACATCCTATAAAAGCCCTTTTTTCTCCTGCTGCTTTTAAGAAATGAGGTATTTGGGGAGTTACAGCATTGCTATTTTTTTCTCTGAAGGCCATAGGCAGACTGTAGTGTGGTTAATTTTGAGTCTAATGTAGGACAGTGTGAACTATAAATATGTAAAGGTCATAGACAACAGAAGAAGATTTGCATGAGCAGTTACTAGAAACTTCTTTGCTTTATAGACAATGAGACAGTGATATTCATCCCTAGGTGGTGGATATATGAATCTGCAGAAGGCATTAACAGTTGTATATGTACTCCAAACAGCCTGAATAATTGTCAGGGGGAAAAACATATTCTATTCTTGGGAATATGACACTTTGACCAGTATAGCTCTTGTATCTTTGGGAAGATGACTCTACATTTAGCAGCAAACTTTCAATTGCTCAGTTGCTGTGAAACTGTTTTGCAAATGTTCCTAGTGTACTCTTATGGATAATATTGGATAATGGTATAGGTAATTCTACTGGTTACCTTACTTGTATTGTATCCTTTGGGGAGTATAGGTAGCAGTCTGGGAAGAAACTCAAGTTCTTTTATTACTGGTGAAAAGCAATTACAGCTGCCTTTGTAACATTAAATAAGGAGGATAACAGATCTAGTTACACACTGAATTGATTTTTAATGTTAGGGACTCCTGAATTAAGTACAAATTTGTACCTGTAAACCAGGATGCCACTGTCATACTTGTACCACATTTAATAAATAAAAACTGAGTGCTTTTGTCTTATACTCAAAAGACCATCACAGGAGGAATATATATCAACAAACCACCAATGAGAAGCTGAATAAGTTAAATTAAATAATAAAAAAACAGTATCACTCCATTATAAATCAAGTATATGGTGAAAGTGCTCAGTTTTTATTTATTTATTAAATGTAGGACAAGTATGTCAGTAGCATTCTGGTTTATGTATATTTGTTTTTTTGCTTGTGGATTGGTCACAAATTTGTACTTGTGTCATGTAAAGCAATATCACGTGAATGGTGCATAATTTTGGGAAAGGAAATAGTATAAGGGATATTGTTAACAATGAGCAAAAAGAGTATCAACCCGAAACCTGAGCTCTGAGAAGCACCACAGGACAATCTAGCAGAGGTATAGGTGCTAGGGATTTGCCTGTGGGAGAACGTTCTTCGGAAAAAAAAGTAGTTAGAAAGCTACTGCGGTGTGTGTAAGTGTGTGTGTGGGTGGGATGTGTTTGTGAAGTAGTAGAAAATGAGCTGCACTCAAAGCTTCTCTTAAGATCAAAGACGATAGCGGCTATGTGTTTATTTTCCATTGCAAAGTATAGTTTATCTGTCTAAGTATAAATAGCTGTAAGAATATTATGCCCTATCTCAAACCCATGTTGTCTGTCAGTGACTATTCTGTATTTGTTCAGGTGCTCATTTATTTAATTGTCTAAGACCCTGTCAAATATTTTAGAAATGGGATGTAGAATAGAGATAGATCTATATTCTTTAGCTTTATGGGAAAAGGAAATTGAGGTGGATAATATCAGAGTGTGTTTCAGCTGGGAAGGAACTATACCAGTAATAAGGCAGAGATTAAAATCTGAACAAGGGGTTTACTTCTACAGGTTGCTGTCATTTTGAGAAAGTTAGGGGTGGAGTGCTTTTGGGTGGGAGGCTGGAAGGCAAAGTACCTAGTTTCATTAGTAGGTTTGTAGTGAATAGAATGACATGAGAGACGAGTATTCTGTGTCTAACTTTGTTTGTATAACTTGAGCACTGATCCAGGCCATCATTTTTTGGAGAAGGTTCCCCTGCACCCTACTAAGCAGGGGTGTGCAGTTAGAACTTGTCTGATTGAAGATTGCTGGAACAGGGCTCAGTTTTTAGCTTTTTTCTGGTTAATTGGGTAACTTGTTTAAGTCAGTGTGTTTGTTTTCTATTGTTTTATATACATATATATATATATATATATATATATATATATATATATATATATATATATATAAAATTGCACTTTATTCATCTGCTTTTACTGTATTTGTGTTTCTTCCTACTTTATTACTGGAGGCATTGACTACAACTCTGATCTATGATATATAACAATAAGTATCCTTTTCTGTGCTTTTCAACTGTTTTTTTGAGTGTATCTGCTTTTATTTTCTGAAAAAAAATATATATATATATATATATATATATATATATATATATATATGTATATATGTATATATATATATATATATATATATATATGTATATATATATATATATATATATACACATATACTTGCTTCCTGCCTTTCTAAGCTAGTATAGTCCAGTTTTCAGGTTAGTGCTGAATTCAGGGCTGTGTTACAAATCTCTGTGTTTGCCCATACCTTACTTTGATAGAAGGAAGTGTCTGTGTTCACCTGTGAGAGAGGGGAGCTTTGAGCAGCCTATCTGTCCCTGGAGGAGTGGTTTCAGCCCAGAAATTAGTAGTTTATTGGCCATTTGGGGCTAATTTCTATCTCTTTTTTTGCCCTGCTATAAATACAGTATTTGCCCGGTTTTTATGGTCGGGCAGTGCTGGTTAGCTGAGGTAAACTATCCCCAGTTCCACAAAGTCTCCTCTTCAATTTTTCCCTTGGAACTAGAGAAACTTTCAACTTATGCACTCAAGCCATTCATTTCTCAGCCCGGCACTTGCTCAAAACTCATAGCAAGCACTTATAAACCTTAGCACTAGACCCTGCTGTACTGTACAGAAGGACAAGGCTCTCTATTCGACTTTACCAGCCATCCAGTAAAACAGTTCACTGTACCTATCCAGGCATGTCCAAAGGGCAGTTTCAGGTGTACTCTCCAGTCCAACTGGTGAATCTGGGCATTTTGAGGCAATGCTACAACTGCCTCATGTACACAGACAACCCCCTCCTCCTACCACCAAACACTAATACATGCGAGAGATGCAGTTATACAGCCAAACTAGAGGGTAAGCTCTCTCAACCTAAGAGTGTATCAGACAGTCAAGAGGAGAAGGGAAATACTCGCATCACACCACCAGTCTTACATAAACCCATTAAACTAGCACCAGAAAAAAACACACATAAATACATGAAAACATTCTAGGAGGCTCTAAATAAAAATCTGAAAAACCAACAGAGACCTCCAAAGCAAACATCCAAGCAACCTCTACCCCCCAACACAAACCATAAAACACATACTTCACAAAACCAGTGTGCCATGCAATCACAGCCCTTAAGGCATACTGATGTCCCACTCACTAGGCTGAATAAGGAGAAGGTTACTGTTAGCTGCCTGTCGGGTGCCAGGATCTGCCACATAACACAAGCACTCAGGTCACTCCAGAACAAGTACAAATATGACTCTGTCATTGTCCATGTTGGTGTGAATGACCTGAGCCATACCTCCCTGGACTACATGAAGAGAAACATGGAAGAGCTCTCTGATCACATAGCCCAGGCCGGTATGACCCTGACCCTGAGTAGCATCCTACCCTCACCAAGAATGATACCATGGTATAAAGAAAAAATTCTCGATTTCAACAATTGGCTAAGTTTCTGGTGTCATTCAAAGGGGATCCAGTGTCTGTCCACCTGGGATGACATGCTCGACAAGCCATGCTGCTTCGCTAGAGACGGCTTGCACCTGTCACCCTTAGGCTTTTGAATACTGGCCAATGCTCTTGCCACCCCCATAGTGCCTTGTTTTAGGCAAGGCTCAAAAGACAAACCCACTGCTGTAAATAGCACAAGTAACAAAAAACTGAGGGTGATGCTACTCAATGCCAGAAGTCTAAACCTCAAATTGCATGCACTCGAGGCACTCCTCAGTATGGAGAAAATTGATATATGTGCAGTAAAAGAAACCTGATTTAAGGCTCCAGAGAGCACCCCAGCACTACCAGGCTACAACTCATACCATACATTTCGGCCACAGAACCCAAACCGATATACAAAAGGCAGGGGCGTATCCATATTCATCAAGGATACCCACACCTCCAGGTTAGTGGCACAGCACGATGCTTCAGAGATCATCCACATGCAACTAACAATGGGCAAAACTGCAATTCAAATTGTAGCTTGCTACAGATACCCACCATGTCCCAGGACCCCCATTCCACATTTCTGGAAACTCTGGGAAGCATAAAGATCCTACCAAACACCCTAATATTGGGTGATTTCAATTACCCAAATATTAACTGGGAGAACTACTCAAGTACTAACTCCCTTGCCCAACTTTTCCTAGAATTTAGAAACTCAAATTCCCTGGTTCAACTGGTCAACACTCCCACCAGAGGTGACAACATATTGGACATGGTCATCACCAACATGGGCAACCGATGTTCCACACCAGAGGTCAACCCGTTGCTGGTTAGATCTGACCATAAACAAATCACTTTGGATATCCATATTTTGCCCCCACCCCCAGACAAGAAAACCACTGTGAAAAACTTTTCAAAAGCAAACTTAATCCAGTGCCTCTCTATGGGTATGTAGAACAACTTAATCAAGTTGTATATTTTCAATCTATGACATATAGTAATATTAATAGTCTTTGGTCTGCTCTATTTTATAACACATGTAAGCTTATAATCTACATCATATTGTATCCTTGATTGTTTATGGAGATTTTCTCCCCAGGACTCCATTGAAAACAGGTTCACTTTGGCCCAATGAACTATCCTGGTAAACCAACTGCAAATAAATAAATAAATAAATAAAACTTCACGTTACTTAAGACCGAGGTGGAAAGTTTCAAAGCCCCCATGCTGAACTATAATACTGTCCAAGCTGCAAAATCCTTTACTAATGCTTTCTATGTATAGCTATAAGAATGCATGGATCATGCCATCCCAAGCAAAACAAAGTCTCACTCCTCCAAGAAAAGGAAACCAGTCTGGTAGACTCCTGCCATAAACAAGCTATACAATAGAAGGAGGAAACTAGTACAGAAAAGAGTAAAATCCCAAGAAGGGAAGACATCCCTGATCAGTATCAGCAAGAAACTATGATCCCTCATAAAATCATCCATAACTAGCTTTGAAAGAAAAATTGCCAAGGACTCCTAAGATAACCACAAGGCATTCTTTAGCAATGTCAAGAATCTAAGTGGCAATGCTCAGATCTGCTTGGAGTTAGTGCTGAATGGCACAAAATACACTGAACCGACCGATATCGCCAACATCCTGGCAGACAGGTTCAGTGCAAACTTCACCGCTGTCTTACCCCCAAAAGGGCCCATAACCATACCAGAAGAATGTAGAGTCCCTGAAATCACAGACACTCAGGTTAAAACAGCCCTCTCCAAAGCCAAAAACACAGCATCGAGTGGACTGGACAGTGTCCCAGGCCAAGCGCCCTACATGAGTTCAAAGATGAACTAACCCCTCACCTAAACACACTGTTCAAACTCAGCCTCTCCACAGGCTACATACCCATAGAGAGGCACATAGCAATGGTTATTCTGCTCCACAAAGGTAGAGCCACAACAGACCCCGGAAACTATCACCCTATGAGCCTGACTAGCTTGGTCTGCAAGGCTATGGAGCGCATCATCATGGAACGCATTAACAGAGACATTGGGAACCTCTAAACACTAGACCCTACCCAGTTTGGCTTTGTAAGGGCAGATCTTGCCTCCTAAACCTGGTAGACTTCTTTGAGACAGTTATCAAGGCTATAGACGAGGGAAAGGTGGTACAACACAGCCTACCTAGACTTCACTAAGGCCTTTCGACACCATTCCCCATTCTCGTATTATAGACAAGCTCACCAGCCTGAACATAAACCCCTACGTCACAAGATGGGTTGCCAACTGGCTCACGGACAGAACCCACATGGTAAGAGTTGCTGGAGCTAGGTCTGACTCTAAACCAGTTACAAGTGGCATTCCCCAGGGCTCAGTCATAGGACCCCTCCTGTTCGGCATATACTTCTCAGAGATACAGGCAAGCACAGGAGGACTATGGCTGACCAAGTTCGCAGACGACTGCAAACTAGGGGCTATAATTGACTCTCCGGCTGACACAGACATTCTCCAAACGAGTCTCACTGAGTGTTTTCATTTATTTAATTGTCTAAGACCCTGTCAAATATTTTAGAAATGGGATGTAGAATAGAGATAGATCTATATTCTTTAGCTTTATGGGAAAAAGAAATTGAGGTGGATAATATCAGAGTGTGTTTCAGCTGGGAAGGAACTATACCAGTAATAAGGCAGAGATTAAAATCTGAACAAGGGGTTTACTTCTACAGGTTGCTGTCATTTTGAGAAAGTTAGGGGTGGAGTGCTTTTGGGTGGGAGGCTGGAAGGCAAAGTACCTAGTTTCATTAGTAGGTTTGTAGTGAATAGAATGACATGAGAGATGAGTATTCTGTGTCTAACTTTGTTTGTATAACTTGAGCACTGATCCAGGCCATCATTTTTTGGAGAAGGTTCCCCTGCACCCTACTAAGCAGGGATGTGCAGTTAGAACTTGTCTGATTGAAGATTGCTGGAACAGGGCTCAGTTTTTAGCTTTTTTCTGGTTAATTGGGTAACTTGTTTAAGTCAGTTTGTTTGTTTTCTATTGTTTTATATATATATATATATATATATATATATATATATATATATATATACATATATATATAATTGCACTTTATTCATTTGCTTTTACTGTATTTGTGTTTCTTCCTACTTTATTACTGGAGACATTGACTACAACTCTGATCTGCGATATATAACAATAAGTATCCCTTTTTGTGCTTTTCAACTGTTTTTTTTTTGAGTATATCTGCTTTATTTTCTGAAAAAAACAATATATATATATATATATATATATATATATATATATATATATATATATATATATATATATATATGTATGTATGTATATATATATATATATATATATATATATATATATATATATATATATATATATATATATATACATATACTTGCTTCCTGCCTTTCTAAGCTAGTATAGTCCAGTTTTCAGGTTAGTGCTGAATTCAGGGCTGTGTTACAAATCTCTGTGTTTGCCCATACCTTACTTTGATAGAAGGAAGTGTCTGTGTTCACCTGTGAGAGAGGGGAGCTTTGAGCAGCCTATCTGTCCCTGGAGGAGTGGTTTCAGCCCAGAAATTAGTAGTTTATTGGCCATTTGGGGCTAATTTCTATCTCTTTTTTTGCCCTGCTATAAATACAGTATTTGCCCGGTTTTGCGTGTCGGGCAGTGCTGGTTAGCTGAGGTAAAACTATCCCCAGTTCCACAAAGTCTCCTCTTCAATTTTTCCCTTGGAACTAGAGAAACTTTCAACTTATGCACTCAAGCCATTCATTTCTCAGCCCGGCACTTGCTCAAAACTCATAGCAAGCACTTATAAACCTTAGCACTAGACCCTCCTGTACTGTACAGAAGGACAAGGCTCTCTATTCGACTTTACCAGCCATCCAGTAAAACAGTTCACTGTACCTATCCAGGCATGTCCAAAGGGCAGTTTCAGGTGTACTCTCCAGTCCAACTGGTGAATCTGGGCATTTTGAGGCAATGCTACAACTGCCTCATGTACACAGACAACCCCCTCCTCCTACCACCAAGCACTAATACATGCGAGAGATGCAGTTATACAGCCAAACTAGAGGGTAAGCTTTCTCAACCTAAGAGTGTATCAGACAGTCAAGAGGAGAAGGGAAATACTTGCATCACACCACCAGTCTTACATAAACCCATTAAAAGAGCACCAGCAAAAAACACACATAAATACATGAAAACATTCTAGGAGGCTCTAAATAAAAATCTGAAAAACCAACAGAGACCTCCAAAGCAAACATCCAAGCAACCTCTACCCCCCAACACAAACCATAAAACACATACTTCACAAAACCAGTGTGCCATGCAATCACAGCCCTTAAGGCATACTGATGTCCCACTCACTAGGCTGAATAAGGAGAAGGTTACTGTTAGCTGCCTGTTGGGTGCCAGGATCTGCCACATAACACAAGCACTCAGGTCACTCCAGAACAAGTACAAATATGACTCTGTCATTGTCCATGTTGGTGTGAATGACCTGAGCCATACCTCCCTGGACTACATGAAGAGAGACATGGAAGAGCTCTCTGATCACATAGCCCAGGCCGGTATGACCCTGACCCTGAGTAGCATCCTACCCTCACCAAGAATGATACCATGGTATAAAGAAAAAATTCTCGATTTCAACAATTGGCTAAGTTTCTGGTGTCATTCAAAGGGGATCCAGTGTCTGTCCACCTGGGATGACATGCTCGACAAGCCATGCTGTTTCGCTAGAGACGGCTTGCACCTGTCACCCTTAGGCTTTTGAATACTGGCCAATGCTCTTGCCACCCCCATAGTGCCTTGTTTTAGGCAAGGCTCAAAAGACAAACCCACTGCTGTAAATAGCACAAGTAACAAAAAACTGAGGGTGATGCTACTCAATGCCAGAAGTCTAAACCTCAAATTGCATGCACTCGAGGCACTCCTCAGTATGGAGAAAATTGATATATGTTGACAGCTGTTTAATCTTAGCCTCACCTCAGGATATGTACCCAAGGAGTGGCGCACGGCGACTGTGGTCCCACTTCATAAGGGCGGTGCCTCCACAGACCCTGGAAATTACCGCCCCATTAGCTTGACAAGCCTTATCTGCAAAGCCATGGAGAGGATCATAATGGAACTCATAAATAAAGACATAGGGAACTTGCAGACTTTGGATCCAACTCAGTTTGGCTTTGTCAAAGGCAGATCCTGCCTCTTAAACTTGGTTGACTGTTTCGAGACAGTCACCAAGGCCATTGATGAGGGAAAGGCAGTCCATACAGCCTACCTCGACCTGGCAAAGGCCTTGACACAATACCCCACTCAGGTATCATCGAAAAACTCATCAGCTTGAATGTAAACCCATACATCACAAGATGGGTTGCAAACTGGCTAAGTGACAGAACCCACAGGGTCAGAGTTGCTGGAGCCATGTCAGACTCAAAGCCTGTCACAAGTGGTGTCCCACAGGGCTCAGTCCTGGGTCCACTCTTGTTCGGCATCTACTTTTCTGAAGTACAAGCAAACACAGGAGGGTTATGGCTGACAAAGTTTGCAGATGACTGCAAACTGGGCCATAGTCGAAAACACATCTGACACAGATATCCTCCAGAAGGGCCTCACAGAAATGGATAACTGGTGCCAGAGCCATGGCCTGAAGTTAAACGCCAAAAATGCATAGTCATACCCTTTGGGAAAAACAAGGCTACCCTAGCTACCATATAGGTGGCAATCCACTGAGCACAGAAAAAGTCATCAGAGATCTGGGGACCCAGGTTGACAGTAGCCTTTCGTTTGACACTCATGTTGCTAAAGTAGTTAGGAAAACCTTCTATATCACCCACCTGATCATGAAGGGATTCACATCTAGATCAAGGGTCATCGTCCCCCTGTACTCATCACTTATTAGACCTATGATTGAGTACAATGCCCGTTCGAATGTATCTGACCAGACACCTGCTGCAGCTTGAAAGGCCCCAAAAGTTCCTCACCAAAAGGATAAAGGGTCTCAAAATATGTCTTATGCTGCCCGACTGAAAGAACTCCAGCTCTATTCAGTCTCATACCGCTTGCTCAGAGGTGACCTGTGCCTGACATATAAGGCCATGTCAAACCCAGATTTGATGAATATGCTTCACCTCAAAAAATCTAGATCCCTCAGAACCACAAGGGCGGAGACTTAAACCTTGACACGGTTATAAATAGAACGTGCTGGAGGGACAGATTCATCACCCAGAGACTCCCTATGCTGTGGAACAAAATCCCGGTACATGTGAGGCAGAGCACCTCTCTGGTCTTGTTCAAGAGGAATCTTGACCAATGGATGGGAGATTGCAGATATACCCCAGGGATTACTTCAGCGTCACTGCTTGACAGAGGCACAGCAAAATGATAGGCATAGTTTTTATTCAAACTAAAGGGGTGGCGAAAGCCACATAACTATGGGCTAGGCTTATAAATGCCCTTGGGCAGATAGCCTAGTATGAACCTATGAACCTATGAACCTATGTGCAGTAAAAGAAACCTGATTTAAGGCTCCAGAGAGCACCCCAGCACTACCAGGCTACAACTCATACCATACATTTCGGCCACAGAACCCAAACCGATATACAAAAGGCAGGGGCGTATCCATATTCATCAAGGATACCCACACCTCCAGGTTAGTGGCACAGCACGATGCTTCAGAGATCATCCACATGCAACTAACAATGGGCAAAACTGCAATTCAAATTGTAGCTTGCTACAGATACCCACCATGTCCCAGGACCCCCATTCCACATTTCTGGAAACTCTGGGAAGCATAAAGATCCTACCAAACACCCTAATATTGGGTGATTTCAATTACCCAAACATTAACTGGGAGAACTACTCAAGTACTAACTCCCTTGCCCAACTTTTCCTAGAATTTAGAAACTCAAATTCCCTGGTTCAACTGGTCAACACTCCCACCAGAGGTGACAACATATTGGACATGGTCATCACCAACATGGGCAACCGGTGTTCCACACCAGAGGTCAACCCGTTGCTGGTTAGATCTGACCATAAACAAATCACTTTGGGTATCCATATTCTGCCCCCACCCCCAGACAAGAAAACCACTGTGAAAAACTTTTCAAAAGCAAACTTAATCCAGTGCCTCTCTATGGGTATGTAGAACAACTTAATCAAGTTGTATATTTTCAATCTTTGACATATAGTAATATTAATAGTCTTTGGTCTGCTCTATTTTATAACACATGTAAGCTTATAATCTACATCATATTGTATCCTTGATTGTTTATGGAGATTTTCTCCCCAGGACTCCATTGAAAACAGGTTCACTTTGGCCCAATGAACTATCCTGGTAAACCAACTGCAAATAAATAAATAAATAAATAAAACTTCACGTTACTTAAGACTGAGGTGGAAAGTTTCAAAGCCCCCATGCTGAACTATAATACTGTCCAAGCTGCAAAATCCTTTACTAATGCTTTCTATGGGCAGCTATAAGAATGCATGGATCATGCCATCCCAAGCAAAACAAAGTCTCACTCCTCCAAGAAAAGGAAACCAGTCTGGTAGACTCCTGCCATAAACAAACTATACAATAGAAGGAGGAAACTAGTACAGAAAAGAGTAAAATCCCAAGAAGGGAAGACATCCCTGATCAGTATCAGCAAGAAACTATGATCCCTCATAAAATCATCCATAACTAGCTTTGAAAGAAAAATTGCCAAGGACTCCTAAGATAACCACAAGGCATTCTTTAGCAATGTCAAGAATCTAAGTGGCAATGCTCAGATCTGCTTGGAGTTAGTGCTGAATGGCACAAAATACACTGAACCGACCGATATCGCCAACATCCTGGCAGACAGGTTCAGTGCAAACTTCACCGCTGTCTTACCCCCAAAAGGGCCCATAACCATACCAGAAGAATGTAGAGTCCCTGAAATCACAGACACTCAGGTTAAAACAGCCCTCTCCAAAGCCAAAAACACAGCATCAATGGGACTGGACAGTGTCCCAGGCTGCGTCCTACATGAGCTCAAAGATGAACTAACCCCTCACCTAAACACACTGTTCAAACTCAGCCTCTCCACAGGCTACATACCCATAGAGAGGCACATAGCAATGGTTATTCTGCTCCACAAAGGTAGAGCCACAACAGACCCCGGAAACTATCACCCTATGAGCCTGACTAGCTTGGTCTGCAAGGCTATGGAGCGCATCATCATGGAACGCATTAACAGAGACATTGGGAACCTCTAAACACTAGACCCTACCCAGTTTGGCTTTGTAAGGGCAGATCTTGCCTCCTAAACCTGGTAGACTTCTTTGAGACAGTTATCAAGGCTATAGACGAGGGAAAGGTGGTACAACACAGCCTACCTAGACTTCACTAAGGCCTTCGACACCATTCCCTCATTCTGGTATTATAGACAAGCTCACCAGCCTGAACATAAACCCCTACGTCACAAGATGGGTTGCCAACTGGCTCACGGACAGAACCCACATGGTAAGAGTTGCTGGAGCTAGGTCTGACTCTAAACCAGTTACAAGTGGCATTCCCCAGGGCTCAGTCATAGGACCCCTCCTGTTCGGCATATACTTCTCAGAGATACAGGCAAGCACAGGAGGACTATGGCTGACCAAGTTCGCAGACGACTGCAAACTAGGGGCTATAATTGACTCTCCGGCTGACACAGACATTCTCCAAACGAGTCTCACTGAGATGGATACCTGGTGTCAAAATCATGGCCTCAAGCTAAATGCCAAAAAGTGCATAGTCATCCCCTTTTAAAAAACAAAGTACCCACAAACTACCACATAGGTGGTAGTCTCCTAAATATGGAAGACATAATAAGGTATCTGGGGACCCAAATAGATATTAATCTCACCTTTGATAATCACATTGCCAAAGTGGTTAGAAAATCCTTCTACGTGGCCCACCTAATCACAAAAGGGTTTTCATCCAGATCAAAAGAGGTCATTGTGCCCATCTACTCATCACTCATCAAACCCATCATAGAGTACAATGCCCCATTTGGGATGTACCTTTCCAAGACACCTGCAACAGTTGGAAAGACCACAGAAGTACCTCACCAAGAGGATCAGTGGCCTCAAACAGATGCCCTATGCAGCTCGACTGAAGAAACTCCAGTTGTATTCGGTTGCATATCGGCTACTCAGAGGTGATCACTGCCTGACATACAAGGCCATGTACAACCCAGAATTGATGGACATGCTCAACCTAAAGAAAACCTTATCCCCTCGAGCCACACGCTCTAGGGATCTAAACCTCACCACAACAATAAATAGGACGTGCTGGAGGGATAGATTCCTGTCCCAGAGACTTCCCATGCTTTGGAACAAGATCCCAATCTACATTAGGCAGAGCTCCTCGCTAACACTCTTCAAAAGAAACCATGATGAGTGGATGGAAACAGAAAGTTTAGTTCGGGATCACTTCAGTGGCTCTGCTGGACAGAGGCACAGGGAACTAATCTAAGGGGGCGGCCAAAGCCAACACATTCTGGCTAGGTTTATAAATGCCTTCAGGCAAATAGCCTAGTACCAACCTATGAACCTATGAACCTAATTAATGGTGGAGGAGTGTTGTGACTAGAGGGGTAGTTATGGGGTAGCTTGCTGGTTATTGAAGGACAGTGTTACTTAAAGTAGGGGAGGTGTTTGGAGAGAGAAATGAAGTGTCAGGGTTGAATATGTTGCGGTAAAGATTAATGTGACAAGTCTTTTAACCAGATGGTAGGCTGGTCTATGAGGGATTACCAAAGAAGATATATCTTTGATAAGATTCCACAATAATTTTGGGTTGCTGTAATGGCCTTGACAATGCCACTGTTATTTAAGGACCAGGACATGTGAGGGAACTGAAAAAGGAAATAAATTTCAATGTAACACACAAATCAGTCATATCATGACTACTAAATTCCAGTCTCCTACTAGTATGTAACAAAGCGAGTTCAATTCTACCAAGAATTCTAAACAATTACTCGTGGGTCTATATTATGTGATCAAAGAGTCTACTCTTCAAACACATAATTATCGACAAATACACAGCAAATGCTGTAAACTGCGAATGGCTACTTCCATGATTTTTTTTCCTTAGGAAAAATTTTGATTGGCCATTATCGGGAATTGCCTTTTTCTTCAATGTAGAGCGATCTTGGAGTTGGTTTAGTTGGGGGGGGTAGCAAAGCCCCCCCCCTGCACTGGATTAGTGTTTTAAAGTTTTTTTTGTTTTTTTTTTTTCCCAGAGGAAAAAAATTACATACATGGCCATTCGCACTTTACACCATTCGCTGTGTATTTGTCAATGATTATGTGTTTGAAGAGTAGACTCTTTGATCACATAATATAGACCCTTTACTCACAATAGTTTTATGCCCTCACAAGGAGTAAACAAAATCTATTAGAGTGAGAAATTAAGCATTTGTTTTAAAAATGGCTGGTGGGCAGAGGTGACCTTTAAGGTCTAGTTGGCAATATCAAATGCAGGACAGATGGATGTTTTTTAAACTATTATAGCTGTTTCAGTAGAATATTTTTTCCACCAGAATGAACAGGTTTATTGACATATTTCTTTTTTCTAACACAAATCTGTTTAGAAAAGAGGTATTGTTCCTGGAGACAAACTATTATAGCTCATGAGTTGTAAAACAGCTGTAAAAAGCTTTTGGTTGTAGGCATGTGTCCACTGGTTCTTATGTACACAGGTTTAGTGAACAAGCTCAAGAGCTTGCCTTATCAGATGTCATGCTAGAATTATAGATGCTGAGTTTAATTTAGAGGTGACGTTTGTTCCATAGACTTACCACTGAAGCTCTGTAATTTGACGTGTAAGTCACCTTAATAATGATGAGTGTAGGCTGTTTTTTGAACATGTCGATGTAATAAGAACAAAAAAAGAAAATACATAAATATGTGAGGAACTGCATTTAGTACAGCTGGATTGCACATTGAATATCATTGCCATATCCTAGCACTATACATCTTGTCCTTAACCCCAGAAAATAGTTTGCATATAGAATAGCACTATCATATCCTAGCACTACATAACATTTTGTATGCCAGAAAATACCCCAGGAGACCCCTGTTAAAAACTAATCCTTACTCATAAACACCCCACCCTATTACAGAACTGGACAACATGAATATGCAATTTCCTAATGTCTCTATGGCCAGCATGGTAGCTTTGGGCATCCTAAGGCAATTTTATTTTTTTTATTTATTTATTTAACATTTGTTTACCAGGGAAGTCCAATTGGGCAAGTTGCCCATTTTCAGTGGAGGCCCAGGGGAAAAAGCTCCTCATAGAAACGTGTCTGTATTACCCAATCTAAAGTTTAGGTTAGCGAATACCTAAACGTAGACCTGGTAATATCGAAAATTTAAAACAGAGAATGGCCACTTTAACGTAGGGAGTGAATTCCCTCGGCCACAAAAAAAAAAAAAATTAAACCAAAATAAAGTGGGGGGCTTCACCCCAAACACACACCCCTAACTAAATATACCAACTCTGAGATCTCTCTACAGTGGGGAAAGGGGCAAAATCCGCATAATGGCCAAGGGAATTCTTTCCCTGTGTTAAATCAGACGTTGACGGTTTTTTGCTTTCACTATTACCAGATCGACATTTAGGTATTCGCTAACCTAAATATTCGATCAAGTAATTGGAACCCATAGAAATAATATAACAGTAATTAATAACATTAAGTAATAATAACTATTTTAAACATTAATGAAACAGTTACATAAAATTAAAATCACATATATCACAGTACAAGATAGTAAAAGCTCACAAGAATATACAGTAATGTATATATATATATATATATATATATATATATATATATATATATATTGACAGTGCACAATATGGAAAAATCATTTGAGACAGTAGCAGCTTTCAGTGGTTACAGTGTTACAGTGGAAGGATTAATACGTAGTGGCACTGAATTACAGAAATGCCTGATTGGTACTGCACATTCTTTTGTTTAATGTCGTTATACTTAGAATCCTTATATTCCCATAGGTAAGTTAAGCAAAAGAAATATAGTAAAAGTGGAGAGTGGGAAGACAGGGTGGAGGTGGGCTGAGCAGAGGGGAAATAGGTTCGGCCAGGTGAGGAGCAGGAGCAGAACCAGTTGTCATTTAGGTGGGACTTTAGTAGTTTATTGAACTATGCTGGGTTTTCTGTGTTTAGTATGTTGTAGGGGGTGGTGTTCCATGATTTAGATACATAGTTAGAAAATGATGAGTCTCCAAAGCTGTCATTGGACTTAGTAGCTTTGAGTACTAATTGTTCAGAGGATTATAGAGTCCTGCTGTTGAGGTGGATTTGAACTATATTCTGTAGGGATGGACATTTATCGGGTATGTGAACTATGGAATGGGCTATGGTAAGTTGATTTAGGGTTAGTAGATTGGGGAGCTCTAGCCATTTGAGTTGTTTCAGTGCAAGACAATGATGGGTTCTATGGGGCAGGTTAGTGGCAAATCTGGCTATCTTGTGGTAACATGATTCTAGCTTGCTTATGTCTGATTTTCTGAGATTGGTAAACATACAAGAAGTATAGAATAAGGTAGACAGTAGGTAGCGATATATTGCCTGGGAGAGTTGGTTAAGAATGGCTTTATTCTGTAAAGAGAACCTAGCTTAATGTGGGACTTTTTGATGGAGTGAAATATGTGTTTGTCAAATCTTAACTTCTCATCAAGATTATAGCTAGTAGCTTGGTTTCAGAGGTGGGTTTGATTACAGTGTGACTGGGTGAAGTAAATGTAAAGTTCTGGTGAAAGGTTGGTTTGAGACATTGGTTAGTGAGCAGCATACATTTTGTTTTGCTGGGATTTAGGATGAGCTGGTATCTTTCTAAGAAGGATTGATGGCAGTAAAAGATTTTTGGGTATTTTCGTGTAATTTTTCTAGGATAGGTGCGGAGCAGATGACAGTGGAGTCATCTGCATATTGTACAATGTTAGCAAGGCAAGTAGCTTTTTGTAGGTTATTGGTCAGAACTGTGAAGAGCAGAGGCCCAAGAAATGAGCCATGTGGAACACCTACTGTAATGGGGAGTGGGGAGGAGAGGTTATCATGCCATTTGACAGATTGCTAGCAGTTATAGATAACTTTGAAACCAAGTGAGAGTGTTTTTTGATATGTTGAATGTTGTCAGCTCATTTAGGAGTTGCTCATGGGAGACTGTGTCAAATGCCTTTGACATGTCTAGAAAGATTAAGGCAACCATCTGGCTGTTGTTTTTTAGCTAGTTAACAGTACGGGTACATTTGAGGATAGCAGTGGTAGTGTTGTCACCTGGTCTAAATCTGTGTTGTGCATTAGAAAGGAGCTTTTTAGATAATAGGTGTTGCATTAGTTGGGAGTGAATGCACTTCTGTAAGATCTTAGAAAGGGGATAGAATAGATTTTGGCCTGTAGTTAGATATTTCAAAAGAGGAGTGGAATTACATAGGAGGTTTTCCAGATTTTAGGCATGTACTGCTCAGTGATAGATCTATTGATCAGTATTGAAACCGGGAAGCAGATTACATCAGCTGCTAATTTGAGGTATTCATTTGGGAGATTATCGGCTGCAAGTGCTGTGGGTTTAGTTGGCATAGCAGTTTCTTTATTTTTCTTGATTGGATGGGTTGAAAAGAGTGCAGTTGATGATTCAGTGACAGTAGGGAGTGAGAGTTGTTGTGGGCAACTTTTGTTTTGTAAGAGTGTGAGGACTGAGTTTATGAAAAATGAGTTACAATGGGAGGCTATGCTTTAATCTGAGTTTTTGATATTTGGAGGTGGAGTGGGGGTACAACCTGAATGGATAAGCTGATTGAACGAGGCCCAGAATTGTTGTGGGTTGTTTTGATGCTTGGACAGCATGTTTGTGTAGTACAATTTTTTACCAGCTCTGATTTGTTTCTTGCAGACATTTCTTATGTGGTGGTAGTTATCTAGGGAAGTTTTGGATTTATTGGTGCTATGTTGATGCCAGAGTTTGTCTCTGTTTTAGGAACTGTTTGGCTTCCTTAGACAGCCATGGGCAGTAGTTAGCTTTTGTTCTTATATGTCTTATGGGGGCTAGTGTATTTAAAATGTCTAGAAATGTATTATTGAAGTAGTCAACTGCTGCATGTAATGGGAGGCATTTTAATGGGGACCAATTACAGTTTAATAGTATTTGTTTCAATGTTTGTGTAGTACGTATTTGTTTGCATAATGTTGCAATTGTGGGTGAGCACCGGTGTCCTAAAAGGAAAGTAATAAGGTGGTCACTTAGGCTGTCAGGTAGGCAGCCTGAGAGGTGAATTAGTTAAGGTCTATTAGTCAGGGTCCAGTTGAAAGTAGATTGTTTGTTGCAGGTTTTGTCTATATTTGCGGGAGATTGTATCAGTTTGGTAAAACCATGTAGGTTGATATGATTTGAGGGGGTTATCTGAGGTGTAGGTTTGCCAATCAGAGTTGAAATCACTGACCAGTATAGTTTCCTGGCTGAAGAAAGATGAGGCCCATGAGAGTAGGTTTTCAGTTATGGAAGGGTTGTTGTTAGGTGGGATGTAAACAGCTAGCAAGACTGTATGCTTCTGGATGATTTTTATGCATGAGGCTAAGAGTTCTGTGTTGTCAATGTCTGGGATGTTTACTTGTAATTTTTTGAGGTTAAGGGTTTCTTTATATATAATTGCTACTCCTCCACCTCATTTTGTTGTCCTGTCTTGTCAATGTAGCAATTGTCTCATGTTGTCAGACAGCCAGTTAATCATTAAACAAAATAACACAGTATGTGAAAGATGTAAAACACACAACTTCCTTACAGGGAAAAATATTGCTTACAAATGAGGTAGTCAAGAATACCCACACTACATCCCTTACACATACCCCTCACTGCTCACAGATTGCCTTATACTGAGGCACTTCAAAGGAACCTTTTCAAATCTCAAAGACCTCCAAAGCTGCCTAATGGGAGCACTGCTCTTCAGCAATCACTAAAACACACACAAATATAAACACCAATCATCTCGCATAAGCCTACACCCAATGTTCCCCCAAGAGCAATGCCCATAAGGCAAGCCTATACATTACTGAATACGTTTGTCATTGGGGACTTCATTGTGCAACACACAGATGCCCTACTTTCCATGTTAGAAAAGGAGACGATAACGGTTGGTTGCTAATCTGGATCCAGGATATGATATACTTCACTGGACTATATGACAGAGACATAATGGATGATGAAGAATGAACTCTGCCTAATCATTATGTATTAGATTAGGTAATATTTTATTTATCCTATTAGCTAATATTGTCATGAAAATTTTCTAATCGGTGTTTAGTAATGAAATTGGCCTATATGAATCACAAGATTTGGGGTCCTTACTTTGTTTTAATATGGGATAGATAATCGAGTATTTCCATGATGGAATGTTATATATTTTTGCTTAACCATAGTAAAGGCACTCATCATTTCCTTTATTATATATTCAGGAAAAATCTTATATAGTTCAGGAATTATTCCATCCAATCCTGGAGCTTTATTATGTTTTAAATGTTTTTATTTGCTCTTTCCCTTTTGTTAGTATTATATGTTTATTTAATATGTTATTTTGTTGCATTGACACCCTAGTAGTTACATTTTCTTGAATAAAAGTATTTATTACATTATCTGTCTCTAAAAGTGGTGTGTTATTATTTATATCTTTACAGTTGTTTTTGAACACTTCTAATATGCCCATTAAGTTAGATGTACTCTTAACTGAACAATCACTTTTATATTTAATCTCATTAATAAAATTTTGATTGTTTATTTTTTGGGTCTTACTGCTATTTTATGTAGATATTTGGGATTTACAGAATAAGATTGTGATTTCAACTTTTCTAGGTTTATGGCTACTTTATGATTCAGAACTTCTAAGTATTTTTGATTTAACTTAGTATTTTTGTTATGTGCTACTTTGTTATTTAGTTTTGCGTCCATTTTTATCGTGCCTATTTTTTTTGAAAGTCTAAAATTTCTTTATCTCACTCTTTCCTTTTTATAAGGTACCAAGATTTTATTCTACCATATAGATAAACTTTAAAGGTTTCCCATAGTATAGTATCAATCACTTCACCATTATCATTTGTTTCCATAAACATGTCTATTTCTTTCATTATCCATTCCCTGAAGTAATTTAACTTAGTTATGTAAGCAGGAATTCTCTTTAAAAATCTTAAATCATCTGTATGTGTAGTTAATGTAAAGTTTATAGCATTATGGTCCAAAGGTGGACAAGTCATTATAGATACGTCACTTATTTTAGAGTATATATTATTTGATACAAAGACCTTATCAATGTTTGTTTCTATACCAAACCGATATGAATAGTGAGTACAAAATAAGAAATAATGTTTTCTTAGACCATGTATATCCTTAAGGTTCATCTGGTTTGTAAAGTCATTTAACTTCTTGGCTTGAGATGTTAGTTTTATTTTACCATTTTTAGAAGTATCATTGCCTGGTAATAGGCAGTTAAAATCACCTGTTGCTATAATTTCCCCTTTTGCATTTAAAGTAGTCAGGTCCAGATATTGGTCAACATATTTAGTACTTAGTCCTGGTATCCAGTATGTATTAATCAAAGTATAATACTTCCTATTGATTTCTAAAATAACCATGCTTAGCATCCCATCTTTATCTGAAATTGTATCTATAATTATTGGCATAGTATAAGTGTTATTTCCATTGAATAAGAGTGTCCCTTCTCTTAGTCTTAAAACATGAATCAGCCAGAATGGTATAGCCATTGAATGAGTATTTTTGTAGATTTCTTTTTAATAGCTAGGTCTCCTGTAAAAAGAAGATGTGGGCTTTATGCATTTTGATATATTTAAGCAAACCAGCTTTTTTGACATTATTGTTCAAAACATTAATATTTAATGATAAGCATTTATAAGCCATTGACTATAATGTGTATGTTATTAATAACTGAAAGACCTTTCTTCCATGTTGACTTGAAATCTACTGAAAACTTACTTATCATGGATGTACAACGTGTATTAAGCACTACTTTCAAGACCCCAAAACTATTTACAAACACATGCTTGAATATAAATTTTCTGGTTTAGTTAAAAACTTAACTAAACCATCCATCTACCACCTTTCCAATACTAAACAATACAAATTATCCATTTCTGCTTAGAATATAGTATAAAAACAAAAAAGAAAAGCATTATGAAAGCAACTAAAGAAATCTGAATCCATGAAATATACACTAGAATGAGAGTGTCCAATATATCTAAAGCTATATGAATATGTCACATATGATAATAGAACCTCTAATACGTAGATATGCCAGAAATACACATCAGATCAAAGTATGTATAAACATTAGAAGCTGAAGGTTAAGAAGATTGTCATTATTTCCATGACTTTTCAAGAAACATCAGATAATTTAACCATTTTGTCACTCATCTATCTAACATTTTTCATGTAAGGATCTGTTGAATATATATATATATATATATATATATATATATATATATATATATATATAAAACACTTATTACAACATGACTATTATATTTTGCAATTATACACATATTACTCATATGTATTAACAATATCTATATTGGTGTCTTTAATCAGGAAGGGGGGAGAGACAGAGAAAAAAAGGGGCCTCACAACCCTCTATTTAGTGACTAAAGGTTTAGTTATATAACAAAAGTCTGATGTTAATATGCATAATGAGTTTTCTAATGCAGCTCCTAGTTCACCTGATGTCATTTAATTACTAATAGTGTTATTGAATATCCAGAAAGTATGCATCTATAAGAGAACATAGGCATTTTCAAAGGAGTTAAACACTTTTATCAGAACTAATTTTTACCATTTAAAGTATCTAATGAAGGAAAACAGAATTTCAAGGGAAAAGAATTCTAAATACAACAAGTTAACAAGTTCAAAAGGTCAAATGATGTCATCACTATTGTTTCCTCAAGCTCCAGCTTCATAAACTTGATAAAAAGTATCATGCACAACAGAAGTTTTCTCTAGTGAAGAAAAAAGCATTTTTGGTGGGAAATTCAGATCTTGAAGCTTTTAGAGTTTACAGAAAGCCTTGTCAGTGCATGCCATGAATCTCCACAATGAGAACAGGCACACAGACCACCAGTTTCCTCACAAGATATCAACATCATGAGAAAATTAACCCTTTCATATAAAACCAGTTATTTAGAAGTAACAACAGCTGCCTCAAATCCAAAATCATATTATAACATTTCAGTCATTTACTCACCAGTTAACCAGGCCAGAGAAAGAGAGAGAGAAAAACTAGTATATAAATATATATATATATATATATATATATATATATATATATATATATATATATATATATATAGATAACATATTTAACTATCTATAAAACACCATTAATGCACTGTATTAATGTTTAAATGTATGGGCGGCTGCGGTGGTGCAGCGGTTAGCATTGTCACCTCACAGCAAGAGGTTCTCCAGTTCGATCCTTGGCTGGGGTGCCTTCTGTGCGGAGTCTGCATGTCCTCCCTGTGGTCATGTGGGTTTCCTCCGGGTGCTCCGGTTTCCTCCCACATCCCAAAGACATGCTGTAGGTGGATTGGACACTCTAAAAATTGGCCCTAGGCATGAGTGTGTGTGCCTTCTGTAGAAGGTTGGGCGCCGGGCTGGCAACTCGACACTGTAAAATTCCACTGCCAATCATGAGCGGACAGGTGATCTGCTGTGGCGACCCCTAACCGGGAAAAGCCGAAAGAAGAAGAAGAAGAAGATTAACGTTTAACTGTATCTAAACAAAGAGTCTAAAACATCTAGTTAGAAGCACTAATCAGAAAAAGCTTGTTACCCCACCACTGGCCCACTGGAAAAATGCACTTTGGTAGTAAGTCAAATTATACTATTACTGAAGAATTAGAAATATATCATTTGTAGTTATTTAAAAGGGAAAAGTATGTAAAGTACTTATAAAAGGGAAAAGTGAGAAAAGGAACATTGGTAACAAAAAAGAATAAGAAGAAAAAAGAGAGAGAGAAAATGTTATTTAAATACTTAGTACTATATGTAATTAGAAGAAGTAACTATAAAAAGGAAAAGAGAAAGTTAATAATAAAAATGATTCACATTACCTTACAGCATAGAGACTTTCCAGACTCAAATATATTATGATTCATAAAACAAAGCATTTAAAATTAGAAGGAGTTTATTCATTTGTCCTTTAGTTTCTTAGTTTTGTTTGCTCCTTCCTTCATAGACCATCCATTTTTTGTTGTCTGTCTCTTCAAACTCTGGGATGACCATTCCATTTCTTCTATGTCCAACAGTATTTTCTTCTTTTGGATAAATTCTACTGCTTCTTCTAGGGAATCAAAGATCTTCACTCCTTCTGGCAAGGTGATTTTTATTCTTGCAGGAAAAAGAATTTGAGCTTTAATATTAGCTTTTTTCAAGGACTTAATAAGAGGAACACACTCCTTTCTTCTAGATATGATTGTAGAGGTGTAGTCATTGTCAAAATGAAAAACTTTTTCACCCATCTTGACAGGAGAATTAGTCCAAGCTGATTTCAGCACTAAGTCCTTGTCTTACGAGGAAAGGAATCTAACTATCATAGACCTGGGGTTAGATTAACTCAGAGATGAAACTGGATTTGCCAGGGACCGATGAGCCTTCTCAATTCCAAAAGAGAGGGATTCAGTCATGTTTATTGCTGATGAAAACGACTTATTGAGGAACTGAATCATGTTAGCACCCTCTTCTTTCTCAGGGATTCCATACATTCTTATGTTATTCCTCCTTAATCTACTTTCAAGGTCTTCTAGTTTCTCAATCAACCTGGTGTTTTGTTTTAGAAGAAATTCATTGTGATGTTCATTTTCTGTCACTCTAGTATCTAAGTCAGTTACTGTTTCCTCTAAGGCAAGAATCTGTTCAGATTTTTTTTACTATTCCATTTAGAAGTTGCAGTTGTTTACTGCATTCTTGTTTGATAATTTTCATTTTGTTTTGGAATCTGTCCATTTTTAGTGACAGTTCTTGGATGTTTGTCATTATAAGATGTAGTTCTTTCTTCACTGCAGTCTCCTGGTGTGGGTTCTTCGAGTTGCTCATCTTAAGATCTCCAGTAGAAAACTTCTTTACAGGAATAATTAAAAAATTCTCTTGACTATGTATTAATTTTTAGAAAATAATACAGTTTATGTTAATCTAACTTTTTGTATACTTTTAGATAGATTTTTCTAAAAATGAAAGTATATTTTCTGTCAGGATATTAAAATCTAAGCAGAGCTATGGATTTCTGCTGCTATCAGACTGGCATCTTGGCCAGTCCCCCTCAACAGTTGTTGTTGTTGTTGAGTCTTTCAGCTTTTCTCGGTTAGGGGTCGCCACAGCGGAACTCCGGTCCGCTAATGATTGGCAGTAGATTTTTACGTGCCGAGTTGCTAGCCCTGACGCACAACCTTCAACGAAGGTATGCCCATTCACACGTCTCCACACTGAAGATGCTCTAGCTGAGAATCAAACAGGATAACGTCTTACTGTGAGGCGACAATGCTACCGCAGCACCACCACCGCAGTCACGCCCCCTCAACAGTAATTTTTTGATATATTAGCTTGGGCAATTCATCTTTGGAGGTGTGGTCATTGAAACTGAAAATAAAAAGGATGCCTTTGTTTTTCTAACATCTGAGAAAGAAGTTAAAAAAAAAGGTTGCTGCCTATTTCATGGGTATGTAACATTAACCAAAATTCATCTGTGGTTATGCACAAACTTACTTTCATTGTAATTAGGTACTAATTGAAATTCAATCATGTTTGTACACTGATATTCAGGTGTGGTTGTGCTCCAAATGTCATTCAGCTCTTACAGTACAACAACTGATAGTCACTCAAGACTGTGCTTTAATGGACATGCAAATTTCATTGCATGTACTGCAACCAAAAAAACTTCAACCCAATAGCTTTCACTGACTCCCTAAAAGTAATTAACTGGAATACTCTAAAAACTCTACCTCTAGATAATGCTGTGACCCACTTCAACTCAACCTTCTTAAACCTTCTAGACTACCATGCTCCTTTAAGGTCTAAAAGAATAAAACTAAAAACCACCCCCTGGCTAACCAAAAACACACTAACAGCCATGCGACATAGAGATAAAGTCTGGGCACTCTACCAGAAAAATAGGTCTCCCCTCATCTATAATGAATACAAAACGCTTAGAAACAAAGTAAAAAATCTTATTATCACTGATCGACAAAATTACTTCTCCATACTCCAAAATAATAATAAAACAAACCCTCAGAAATTCTGGAAAGGAATCTCTACCCTTATCAATACCAGCAAAATAGTCAACCCCAGCCCAGACCCCAATGCTCCTGATATAGACTTGGCTACACAATTTAACTCTTTTTTCATTAATTCTATTTCCAAACTAACCTCTTCTTTCTCTAACATCACCACATCCTCCACTTCACCCCATCCTCCTCTACTAACACTCTTCCCTCCACTCCCACCACCACTCTCACTTCCTCTCCATTATCACCATCCTCTAATACCTCTCTCCCCTTTCCTCACCTTTCTCACTAGAACCTATACCCACATCTACCATAAAAAAACTCCTCCAGAAACTGAAGCCATGCTCTAATGACCCAGACAATATTCCTTCATACTTTCTTAGCATAGCTGCAGAAGCCATTGCCTACCCCATTAGTATTCTAATCAACCGCTCTCTCCAAGAAAGCATAGTACCCCAAATTTGGAAAAAGGCTTTTATCATACCTTTACATAAAGGTGGCAATAATAACAATACTACAAACTTCCGTCCCATCGCTATCCTGTCTCCCATCTCTAAACTCCTAGAAAAGTGTATCCATCTACAACTCCTACCTTATCTCTTAGACAATCACCTGCTAACTCCAACTCAGCATGGTTTTAGACCCGGTCATAGCACTATGACAGCCCTCCTCTCCTTTTTAGAAACTATAAATAAAGCCCCGGACTCTGGTCATACTGTTTCTACCCTCCTACTCGACCTCTCTAAAGCCTTTGACACTCTCTCAGAAACTACTTCTAACTAATCTCTCTCAGCTTAACTTATCTCCTTCCTCACTGAACTGGTTCTCTAGTTACTTATCTAATAGATATCATGCAGTAAAATGGAAAAAGGCCACCTCCTCATTCCTTAATACCCCAACTGGAGTTCCCCAAGGTTCCATACTGGGTCCTCTCCTATTTAATATATTCATAAATGACTTCTGCAATTCTACCCCTTTATCTAATATCATCCAATATGCAGATGATTCAGCTATTATCTGTTCTGCCACATCCATCCCAGTACTCCAAAAGCTGACACAAGATGCATTCTCAATCACCGAACAATGGATGAAAGAAAACCACCTAGCACTTAATGCCTCTAAAACCAAATTAATGGTATTTACTCCCTCTAAACTCATCTCTATCAATACAAACACTTTTTCAATCACTAGCCATAACAACACATCCTTGGAATTGGTGCCAGAGGCTAAGTTACTTGGGGTACAAATTGACAGTCAGCTTAAATTCAACTCCCACATTCAACTAAATATCAAAAAAACTCATCAAAAACTAGGCATGCTCTACCAACAAAATTGTTACCTTACACCCTCCACTAAAATCACTCTCTCCACCTCATTCCTTATCCCATCTCTTCTCTATGGAGCCCCACTCCTAACTAACCTACAATCTTCCCTTAAAACACAACTTTCCTCTTGCTACAACAAAATCGCCAAGTTCGCTACCAGCCATAAGGCATCAACCCACCACTGTTCTTCTCTCCACAAACTAAAATGGCTAGAACTATCCAACCAACTCATCTATTCTCAACTTACTCTTGCACACAAGCTCATTTTCAAACCCTTTCTCTGTCCATCCCTTTCCTCTGCCTTTAAAATGCACCTTCCCAACAGAATACTCAGATCTAATAACCAAAACCTAATAGAATTGTACAAACCAACTCGTCCCCCAGGTAAAAATCTCCTATCCTATGGTCTAGCATGTCTCTGGAACTCCCTACCTCCAGCCATTCGTACCACTTTCAACCTCTTTATATTCAAAAAATCTCTTCACTCATCTACTATCCCAGTGGGAATGCTCCTGTACCCATCCATCATATCTACTATCCCAGTGGGAATGCTCCTGCACCCATCCATCATATCTACTATCCCAGTGGGAATGCTCCTGCACCCATCCATCATAATCTACTATCCCAGTGGGAATGCTTCTGCACCCATCCATCATATCTACTATCTCAGTGGGAATGCTCCTGCACCCTCCCTATCCCAGTGGGAATGCTCCTGCACCCATCCATCACAATCTACTATCCCAGTGGGAATGCTCCTGCACCCATCCATCATAATCTACTATCCCAGTGGGAATGCTCCTGCACCCATCCATCATAATCTACTATCCCAGTGGGAATGCTCCTGCACCCATCCATCATAATCTACACTGGCTTTCTTTCTTTCCCCCTCCTTTCTGGGAACTTCTTTGTTACTGCCTCTCCTAACTCATACATTACCCCTTGTACTTACTAAGCCAATTATAACAAATGTATTATTTTGTTTCCTATTCGCTAGCTTCCTAAGATATAATGGCTTCTCAGTTTTTCTATTAAAATGTTTCCTTTTCTAGTCTGTATCATCTGTAATGTTCATCACCAGTATGTACTACCTGAAAAGTTATGCTTTAAACTGTATAATTTGTAAATATTGTAAACTGATCTAAAACCTATTGTAACCTTGTTTCTGAAGCTTTTCTCCCCAGGGCTCCATTGAAAACGGGTTCATCTTGGCCCAATGGACTATCCTGGTATACCAACTGCAAATAAATAAATAAATAAATAAAATAAATGTGCACCCTTAAACATGTTAGAATATGCAGATGCATGTAGTAGAGTAGAAGCATTACCACTGCGACTTTCCATTCAAGTATCTGCTAGTACACTTCCAGATTTATTCTCTACCTTACAAATCCAGGGTTGGAATCTGATGTCCACTTATTGTCTATGTGGAGTTCACATATTCTTCCAATGTCAGTGCCTTTTTTTCTCTAGATATTCCTGTTTCCTCCAAACTCTCACAAGCTTGTTGTTTGATTAGCTACTCTAAAATGGCTGCATATTTTACTAGTTACTCTAAAATGGCTGCATATTTTACTAGTTACTCTAAAATGTCCACATATTTTACTAGTTACTCTAAAATGGCTGCATATTTTACTAGTTACTCTAAAATGTCACCAAATTTTTCTAGTTACCTAAAGTGTTGTATAGCTTACCCTTGCCCTTCTGGGCTCTTGTGGCCCAGGTCATGGCCAAAATGATGTAGCAGTTAATGCATAAATAAATTCAATTAAAAATTGAATTTATAGAAAAAAAGTTCTAGTAACAGGCTGTATACATCAGGTACTCTTTGATGTTTGATGTGATGTTCCATGTGATGAAATCAAACTTTTGGCTGGCCAGATGCTTTACTCCTTTACCATCGTAAAACTTTGGAACTCCCTCCCCCAACACTTAGACCCACCTGCTCAGTAACGCTCTTCAAGAGATCTCTGAAACAACATCTCTCCTCATCTTGGCTGTGCACATGTGCTAACACCATATCTCATATAACCTAACTTCAACCATCACAATTATTCTCACCCCCACTTTACTACTCTGGCATCCCCCTTTCATATCCACCTGTTTTTTTTTTTACTTACTCTGACTCTCAATCCTGTCCACTTCTCTCTTCTACTAACCCTCATTGTCTTACCATTGATCACTCCTGTCTACTTCCTTCTCTTCCTAACCCTTATAGACCTACCATTGAACCAGGTGAGACATTCAGGTACTCTCACAGCCTACCTTAATATCATGCCACCACTTATATCTGCAACAATATCCACCGAATTTTGCTGATTCCTGCAACAGGACTAATATAGCCTATCACTCAGCTATTACACCTCCTAAACATGTGAAAAGTTTAAGTACCTAGTCGCTAATTAATTCCTATATCTGCTTTGCACCCACTGCATGAATTGTCCTATATAAATTTTGCTAGCTGAAAACTACTCATATGTAATGTTCTCATGTATATACTCTGTATTGCTTATATAATATGTTTGATTTGGGAATGATTACTTATGTACTGTTTTTGTCACCAATTGTATAAGCTGCCAATAATATGTACTAAATGTCTTTATTAATGTAAATTCTGTATTGTATGTGAAATTTCTTATATGTGGAGCTTTTCTCCTCTGGGCTCCACTGAAAATGGGCACTTCTGGCCCAGCTGGACCATCCTGGTAAACAAATGCAAATAAATAAATAAATGGTATAAGAGTATGCATACCTACAGCAGATGTCTTCATTTTGTATACTCTTGTAAGACTATCATGTTAAGTTACACATTAATTACTTCTAATCATGCTCATGCATGACATCATAAAGTGGACAGCCTGTTTTTATTAAAGAATTGCAGGTAACAACAAATTGCAATAGAATTTCTTAAGTAAAAAATGACAGGTAGGTACACGATTTGTGTATGATATGTGCTCTACTGTGGAAGGAATTGCAGTTTATATTTTACTGTTGTTTAAGTATAACACCTTATTATAGAATTAAATTGAATTATATTTTTAACCAGCAATTTCACTTAGCAGCACTTTGCATCATACGGTGATTTCTTCTACGTTCTCATGGTCTGCAAGGTAACAAAAAGAATGCAAGTAAACCAGCAGTGACAGTGTTAAGGGGGCTTGTGGTAAGGAGTAGCAGGAGAATATTTTTCCCTGTCTTCACATTATCCAAGCACTTTCTAAGTGACTAGCAGAGCACAGCTAGAAATAATGATGCAGTCTGCATCAGGGACCCTTTTAACAAAAAGAAACAACATTCCACAAGCATTATACATTGACAGTGACGGGAAGAAAAGGCTGAGTCAGGTTCCCTGCTGGGTGTTATAGACAAGGATTTCACTAATGCATTTAGATGAAACACTTCTACTCTCCCAGATGGCTAGTTACTTTGATTCAAAGAGTGCAGATGCCATTTTTTGAATATGTAAACAAGAAGGCTGCTGCTGTTATACATTGCATCCTGAATGATAAATGGACCACGTGTAATGCACTAAACCTGCTAGGAGGATACAAACAAGAAAAAGACTACAAGCTGTCTTTTGATGTTTGCCCAGCAAGTGATCAATATTTATGTCTATAGCCTTTCTGTTTGTGTGCGATAAATGAGTGGGCATACTGGCTACTGAACTGGCCCTTCTCAGTGGAGAGTCATTTTAGAAGCTTTAAGATATGAAACAGGTGACACCAAGGAGTACTCACAAGTAATAGTGTACATAATGTCACAGCTACAAGTAAAGCGATCTTATGCTTCTTTATGACAAATGCTTTCCAGGAAACTCCAGAAATGGGAAAATGGCATCTAATGTCACTGCAGCAGTAGTACTGTTGTTTTTTCCTTTAAGCAATTTTGTCATGTGAAAATGTTTTAGACATATGCATATTAACTGTAAAGAATAAACGTTACTTATTTTAATTTTAATTTTTTTTAGTTTTAGCATAAAGTAGGCCAGTTTGAGCCATGTAGTTTGTACCTATCAATGCGGATTCTGTAGGCCCTGTAAATTTATTAGCGGAATACCCAGTATTTCTTTTTTTTACCCAGTGGAGCACATCTATTGTCCAAAGTATAATTGTGATTCTGATAGATGAGTTTGTATAACTACTTGTGCCATCTGTCAGGCATTCTATGTTGGGAAGATTTTTAGAAACTTTTTCCAAAGCATCTATGAACAATTATATAACATCAATAATACATTAAACTTTACAAACATAGCATTAACTGTGGACATTTTAACATGCCTGCTTTTTATGTAGTAGACAATGTAGTGATCATTAGTAAAGGAAGGTACATAAATTCTCTGTTACACTACAAAGAGTTACAAGTGGCAAATTGAAATGTATGCAGCTCAACCTGCTAGATTAAGTGAAAGCTAAGGATTAAACTCTTGCTTAAGTTAGTTTCATTGAAGCAGATCTCACATAGAGTTATGGTGAAGAATAACAATTATTTTAACATTGTGGTTTTGACTTGATAGAATTTTATTGCCTAATTTTTCTCCACATAATTGTATTCATTTCTTATTATGTGACTTTTACAATTTATTGAAATTAATGCATTTAACAGATTTAGATTTCTCAGGAATTATCACTCTGATTTAAAAAGTAAAAGCACCGACAATGCATTGGTCTTGGCATGCTTTTTTGGAGTATTTTATTTGGCTTATTGGTATAATAACCAATCCTTCTGTAGATTCATAGAGTCATAGAATCAGAGAGTGTTACAAGGCTAAAGACATGGGGTTCTTTCTAAGCCTAGCCAAGTTTTCCCAAAAGAATAATGACATCCTGTATCCAAAGAGGATGCTGAGGGACAAGCATTTATAAGATACTTCTGTCCATAAGGGACATGGGTATCTGGCCCAGTGTAAACGTGCTATTCCCCATTCACTGGTCTAGGGTGCACTTAAATTGGATAACAGATGAACTCAGCTCCACATGGAAGGTAAGGCTGTGCCATTTGAGGGGCAGTAGTCCTTGGACACATATCTGTTCTCCAGCATGTTCTGTTTAAGTCACAGAAAAAATTCAGGTCTGTAGACCTTGTATTTCTGATACTGTTTGACTTATGAATATGCAGGAGATTCATAAGTGTGGGGTTTGCGGATGCCTTGTAAGCTAGACAAAGATCACCCATCAACATCCTTTAGGAAGCTGAGAAGAGGGAAAGGGCTTCAAGGTGTTCTGTATAGGGCAGGTTTATTACGCATTGTGTTCTTTTTGTAAGGACCCTCGAAGGTTGCACCTATACCTCTTAGTGCAAGAAATTTGTCAAAGCTAAATATAATGGGTGGACAAAGGGCTAAAAATAGGGAAAAGGTTTAATTACTGCTCTTATAAACTTAGAAAGTTACTAGAATACAAAGTTTTGTGTTTTCTGAAATATATGAAGTCTAAAACTCAAATGTCTTTTACTATTTAGTGAATTCTGTCCTCAATGATTTGCAAGAAAACCACACATTTTAGTAGGAACAGATCAAATATATGAGGCAAAAATCTGGACAGTTCAGAGGTATGGTTGCTCAAGTTGCTGCATATGCCTGGTGAGGTAATTACAGAAAGGAGCACTTTACTCTATGATTGGTCTGGTAAGGAGAGTACAGTGGGATAATGACCTTTTTTGGACCTCAATGCCATGCCCTTTCTTATAAGTTGCACAACATAAAAGGATTTCCTCACCACTGTGGCCACATGGTGTTCAAAGGTAAGACTGCTGTCTATGTGCGTACCCAGATCCCTGACCACTGAGTCGAATCTTAGGGGCATATTATCAACATAGTAATTTGGCAGGATAGTTGACATCACAAAGGGTACAATAATGCATTTCTTAGCATTGAGTTTATGGCCATTGCTTTGGCACAATTTGTTAGTCAGCAATAGACCTTCTTGAAGAATGCTAGTGTCTGCAGGAAAGTTTATAATAACCCCCAGCTTGTAACCATCTGCAAACATAGTTAGCCATAAACCTTCAACATTTGCTTATACTTCAAAAAAATAGATGCCAAAAATGAGTGGGCCCGGTACCAAGTCCTGGAGGACTCAGCTAATGACTGGCCTCTTGGTGGAGGTGGCCTCATCTATTTTGACCTCCTGCATCCTATCACTGAGCCAGTTGGCTATCCACTGGGTGATACAAGAGTTTATACCTAATTTAGTGAGGTTGTCCATAATGTCTGAGTGGTGTATTGTATCAAAACCTTGGTCAGGTTGAGATAACCTGTGCACAGTCTTTCCCTCATCCATTGCTTTGTTGACCCTCTCAAAGAAGTCCACCAGGTTTAATAGGCTTGATCTTCTTTTAACAAAGCCAAACTGTGATGGGTCCAGCATTTGCAGGCTTCCTATGTCCTCGTTTTCATAGCCTTACATATGGGGCTAGTCAGACTTATTGACCTGTAGTTACCCACATCAGTGGTTGGACCTCCTTTGTGCAGAATGACTGTATCCATCTTCCAGTCTTTTAACCCAGTTCAAACGTGATTCAAGTGGACCAGAGAGGTCATATTTCATAGGTTCATAGGTAGGTACTAGGCTATCAGCCCAAGGGCCTACGTAATCCTAGCCACCAAGGTTCCCTGGCTTACGCCACCCAAGAAAGTTATTTTCCTGTGCCACTGTCGAGCAGAGACACAGAAGTGATCCCCAGGGTGTATTTCCTATTTCCCATCCACTCATCAGGATTTTTCTTGAAGAGTGCTAATGAAGAACTTTGCTTGACATAGATGAATAGCCTGTTCCAGGGTATGGGAAGTCTCTGGGACAGGAATCTATCCCTCCAGCAAGTCATGTTTATTGTGGTGACAAGGTTTAGGTCCCTAGAGTGTGTAGCTCGGAGGGATTGGGATTTCTTTAGGTGTAGCATGTCCAACAGCTCTGGGTTTGACATAGCTTTATATGTTAGGCAGAGATCACCGCGGAGTAGGCGATATGCTATGGAGTAAAGATGGAGTTTTTTGAGGCGATCAATGTAGGGCATTTGTTTGAGGCCAGTAATCCTCTTTGTGAGGTACTTCTGTGGCCTTTCCAGCTGCTGCAGATGTTTTGCTGAGGTACATTCCAAAAGGGGCGTTGTACTCTATAATGGGTCTAATGAGTGTCGAGTAGAGGGGAACAATGACCTCTTTTTTCCTGGATGAGAACCCTTTTATGATGAGGTGTGCCATGTAGGAGGACTTCCTGACTACCATGGCGATGTGACTATCAAAGGAGAGAATACTGTCCACCTGGGTCCCAAGGTCTCTTATCACACTTTTGGTGTTAAGTAGATTGCTGCCTATGTGGTAGTTCAGGGGTACAGAGTTTTTACCAAAAGGGATGACACTGCACTTTTTGGCATTGAGCTTGAGGCCATGGCTCTGACACCAGGCATCTGCCTCAGCAAGGCCCTTCTGTAGGATGTCCACATCATTTGGGGACTTGACTATGGCTCCTAGTTTGCAGTCATCTGAGAACTTCATTAGCCAGAGGCCTTCTGTGTTAGCCTGTACTTCAGAGAAGTAGATACCAAACAGGAGAAGTCCCATGATGGAACCCTGTGGTACTCCACTTGTCACTGCTTTGAGGTCAGATTTGGAGTCTGCAACTTTTACAGTGTGGGTTCTGTCAGTGAGCCAGTTGGCAACCCATCTTCTGACGTAGGGATTTATACCTAGTTTAGTGAGTTTAGCTATAGGGGATGGTGTCAAAAGCCTTGGTGAGGTCAAGATAGGCTGTGTGAACCACCTTACCCTCATCTACGGCTTTGGTGACTGCCTCAAAGAAGTCAATCAGATTTAGAAGGCATGATCTGCCTTTCACAAATCCAAACTGGGTGGTGTCCAGAGTTTGGAAATTACCAATGTCTTTGTTTATGAGTTCCATGATGATACGTTCCATGGCCTTGAAGACCAGGCTCATCAGGCTAATAGGTCGATAGTTCCTGGGATCAGTGGTGGCTCCCCCTTTGTGGAGGGGGATAACTGTTGCTGTGTGCCATTCAGTGGGCACAAAGCCTGATGCAAGGCTATTATTGAACATGGTGTTTAAGTGGGGAGCCAGTTCATTCTGAAGTTCGTATAAAATGCAGCCTGTGATGTGGTCCGGTCCCATGGATGCTGTGTTTTTGGCTTTAGAGAGTGCATCTTTTACCTGCGTAATTGTGATAACAGGGACTCTGCATTCTTCCTGTATAGATATGGTCCCTTTATGGGGTGGGGTGGGGGGTAAAGTTAGCACTGAACCTATTTGCCAGGATGTTGGCAATATCAGTTGGTTCTGTAATTTTCATGCCGTTGTGCTGTAACTCAGAGCAGATGTGGGTGCTGCCATTGAGATTCTTGATAGAGTGCTTTGTGGTTGTCCTTAGAATTAGTGGTGATTTTGTTTTCATAGCTAACTTTGGAGGATCTTATAAGGGATCTCAGCTTCTTACTGAGGCTGACCAGGGAGCTCCTCCATTCATGGGATTTTACTCTCTTTTGCAACAGTTTCTTCCTTCTGTTGTACAGTTTGTTTATGGCAGGGAACCACCAGATTAGCTTCCTTTTTTTGGTGAATAGCATCTTGGTTCTGTTTGGGATAGCACGATCCATGCACTCGTGTAAGTGCTTATAGAGTGCATTTGTGTAGGATTCAGCAGTTGTAACTGTATTGTCCATCTGCATGGGTGTCATGAAGTTCACCACTTCTGTCTTAAGAAACATGAAGTTGGCTTTGGAGAAATTTTTTTCTGTGGTTTCCTTAATGGGGGGTAGGGGCAGGATGTGGATATCAATGGTGATTAGCTTATGGTCAGATCGGAAATACGAGGAGTTGACTTCAGGTGTGGAACACCGGTCACTCATGTTGGTAATGATTAGGTCTAGGATATTGTTGCCCCTGGTGGGGGTGTGGATAAGTTGACCCAGGGCATTGGAGTTTATGAATTCCAGAAAGCGTTGAGCTAAGGCGTTGGTACACGAGTAGTTTTCCCAGTTAATGGTGGGGTAGTTGAAGTTGCCCATTATTAGGGTGTTTGGTTGAACCCTAATATTTTCATCAAGAACAGAGGAGTAGGAATCCTGGGGCATGGTGGGGGATTTGTAGCAAGTTAGAATTTGAATTGCAGTTTTGCTCAGAGTTAGTTGCACTTGGATAAACTCTGATGCATTATGTTGTGTAACTGGCCTGGAGGTGTGGATATCATTAATGAATATGGACACACCTCTGCCTTTGGTGTTTCGGTCCAGGTTACATGGCCGAAAAGTATGGTATGAGTTATAGCCTGGTAGTGCAGGGGTGCTCTCTGGAGCCTTGAACCAAATCTCAGTCACTGAACAGATATCGATGTTCTCCATTTTAAGGAGTGCCTCAAGTGAGTGCATTTTGAGATTTAGACTTCTAGCATTGAGTAGCACTACCTTCAGATTTTGCATGCTTGTATCTGCTACATTGGTGGTTTTGTCTTTTGAACCTTGCCTAAAAAAGGCACTATAGGGGTGGCAAGAGCTTTAGCCAGTAACCTGAATCCCAGAGGTGACAGGTGCAGACCATCTCTGGCAAAGCATCGTGGTTTGTCGATCATGTCTTCCCACGCAGACAGATACTAGATCCCCTTTGAATGACACCAGAAGCTTATCCAATTGTTGAAGTCAATCATTTTGTCCTTATACTGTGGTATCATTCTGAGCTAAAGCAGGATGCTACTCAGGGTTAGGGTCATACCTGCCTGGGCCACATGATCTGAGAGCTCTTCTATGTCTCTTTTCATGTAGTCCAGGGAGGTACGTCTCAAGTCATTCACTCCAGCATGGACAATGACAGAGTCATATTTGTACTTGTTGTGGAGTGACTTGAGTGCATGCGTTATGTGGCGGATTCTGGCACCCGACAGGCAGCTGACTGTAATTTTCTCCTTGTTCAGCCTGGTGAGTGGGACATCAGTGTGCCTGACTATAGAGTCACCTATGACTAAAGTGTTTGGTACATTGTCTTGCATTAGGGGCTGTTGTTGGGTGGCACACTGGTGTTGTGAGCTATGTGTCACTTTGGTTGTGACTGGTGTTTGTTTGCATTTCAGCTTCGCAGGTCCTTGCTGCTAGTGCAGGTTAATGTTAAGGGCCTCTGCATATGTGGATTTAGTGTTGCTATGTGTGGATGTTGATGGTGTGGGTTTTGAAGGGCTATGAGTTGCTTGAGGTGTAGTGCAGATGTTAACCTTCTCCTCTTGACTGTCTAGCACAATCTTGGCCGGAGAGAGCTTTGCTTCCAGTTTGGCTATGCAAGTGCATCTCTCGCAGGTTGTAGTGTTGAGTGGTAGGAGGAGAGGGTTGTCTGTGTACATGAGGCAGTTTCTGCATTGCCCCAGTATGCCCAGATTCACCAGGTGGACAGGAGAAATCACGGGTAGCTGACCCTTGGACATGCCTGTTTAGCTGCTTTTTTTTTTTTAAAGTATAAGAGCTGTTTTCCCTTACCTTTGCAAGGTACTTTGCAATTATAGGCTGTTTAATGCCTACAATTAATTTCTCCTTATTGACAAGGAGAGTTGAGTGCTTGTATCAGTTTCAGGCTTCCTAGTGCTTTCCAGCAGGTTCTAGAGCAAGTGCTAGTCACAGGGGTTCAGATTTTAGTGCTACTACTGAGAAACCAGCTAGTTCTAAGGGAAAATTTGAAAAGCAGACTTTCTGGCACCTGGAATAGTTTAACTGTAGCCACGCAGTGCTGCACGATGCAAAAAATGTGCAAACACACACGTTTTTAAGCCAGAAAGTTGTAAGGGATAGAAATCAGCCAAAAAAGGCTAATAAAATTACAATTTCGGAGCTGGAAACTACTCCTCTAGTGTTAGATAGGGAGTACAATGCTCACCACTCCCACTGGTAAGCAGTAGGACTCCCCTCTACCACAGCAAGGTCTGGATAGCTCTGAACACAGAAAATAAAGTCCTGAGACAAGCAAAGCCTGGGATCTGGACTGACTAGGAAAGGTGGGAAACGAACAAATAAGATAGTATGTTTTTTTTTTTTTTTTGTTAAAACAGGCTAAACAATGCAATAATACAGTAAATAAACACAGAAAAAGAGAACACACTTGAGTGTGTAGTCCTAAACAGTAAATGCAATTAAAACTCTACAAAATTAGCAATTTAAAACTTTTTAAATGAAGCAAGGCAAGTGCACAACTGAAAAACGATTTAAGAGGCAGTAATACAGCAGAATAAGTAGCTAGTCTACATATACTAGTCTATATGTACAGAAAAGCAGCTAAAACACACAAACAATTCAGATGCAGTGCAACCTAGAACACTTGAGATGCAGCAATATTAAGGCAAATACAGTTATACTAAATGCTCTAAAATATACTCTGTATTTCCAAAATGTTTGAGAAGCACAGTCAGAACACAAGGAAAGTCAGGCAAGTATTTGTTTTTTTTTTTTGAAATGGAGAAAGGAGGAGCAGAAGGCCTTCTCAGATGTTCTCTCTGTATTAGGTAGAATGAGCTAATGACACTAGACTGGAAAGAGTGTCCCAGATCAAATTTACAGTAGGGGCGGGCAACTGCAAAGCCACCAAGTATAGCAACAAGACACCAACAGGCAGGGATGGTGGGGACCAATACTAATTAGGTTCATAGATTAGTACTAAGCTAACTGTTCTTGCGAGCCATTTTAAGCCTAGCCAAGTATCCCTTGTGAGACTCAAACCCTGCACCTTGTGTTTGCAAGGCAAACACCTTAACCATTAGGCCACCCTCCCAACTTAGCCTGCACTCTTTAGACAGATAACACTATAGAAAGCCACAAAATGAAAGTTTTTAAACAGATAAAGTTGTAAAGAGACTCTACAGAATGCTTTTAACTGCAAACAAATCAGTTACCTGTGCAGATTAGTTAATAGCAATAAAATGCAATAAAAACTATGCAGCAGACAATAAAAGTGCTATATATAATTTGCTAGAAACAATAATCAGTATAAATAAACCATTCTTCTTAATATGATTTGGCATAGCTTGCTCTATACAGCTATCAGTATGGGTCTATGGGAATTTTGTAAATACCGCAACATATGCTATGGTGTTTACTGGGTTTAGGAGAGCTTGGAACATAGCCAAGGTGTTGCTTAGTAGAGACAGATTATCTTTGGAATAGTTCCTAAATGTTTTTGGTTTCTCTAGGTGCCTAGATTTAATTTTTATTTCAAGCAATACTGCCTTATGGTCAGATCTGATGAGTATGGACATTACATTAGATGAGGAACATTGGTATCCCATGTTCATGAGTATAAGGTTAAGGATGAATTTACCTCTTGTAGGAGAATGAACTAACTGTTCCAGGATGTTGGAATTAATAACATTTAGGAATTGCTGGGCTTGTAAATTAGAGGTAGGGTAGTATTCCCAGCATATAGACGGACAATTGAGATGCCCCATGAAAATCATATTGAGTTGAACAGTGAAGGACTCTAGTACATTGAGATAGGTTCTATTGGTTTCATGAGACATGGAATGGGACCTATAGGTTACAAGGATATGGTACGAGACCCTGCTTATGGTGAGTTACACACGTATGACTTCCACTGGGTCATCCACTTTAACTAGTCTGAATGCGAGGTTGTTTTTAATGTAGACAGAGACTCCTCCACCTTTAGTTCTCTTCTGTGCAGTAGCTGGTCTAAAGGTGTGAAAGGCATTATAACCTTGCACTGGCAGAGTACACTTCGCAACTTTAAACTATGTCTTCATTACTACACACATGTCTACACTCTCCAGGGAGAGGAAGGCTTTCAGGGAGTGGAGTTTCTTGATTAATCTTCTATCATCAAGCAGTACCACCCTCAGGCACTCCTTCATAGGTTCGCATAGGTTGGGAGGTTTATCAGTCTGGCATTGCCTAAAAAGGTACTATGGGGGTGAAAAAGGTCTTTGCCAATATCCAAAAGTGCAGACCATCCCTGGCAAAGCAGCGTGATCTCTCAACCATGTCCTACCAGACTGTGAAATATTGTAGCCCCTTGGATTGACACCAGAATCCAAGCTAGTTGTTAAAATAAATAATTTTCTGTTGGTTACATAACATCATCCTTGAAGAGGGTAGTATGCTGCTCAGTGCTAGGCTCATACCTGTTTGAGACACATAATCAGTGAGCTCAATCACCTCTTGCTTCATTTAGTTAAGGCAGGCACATCTCAGGTCATTAAAACCCACATTGGACTATGACAGAGTCATACTGGTATATGTGGTTCAATAACCTAAGTCTCTGTGTGACGATGGATTCTAGCCCCAGAAAGACAGGTACCTTTGACTTTCTTTATTAACTCAGTCAAGTGAGGGGTCATCAGGTTGCTTCAGTATAGAATCACCAATGACCAGGAAATTTGACTGTGAGCTGGTTTGTCTTAAGGGCTTAGCAGTAGAAACATTGGATAGACTGTTATTATGTATAGCTGTGGGTGGTGTTTTAACAGAGTGTTTACATGATGGCTGAGGACCCTTTTTTGATTGTGCTGTGTAGGAGGTCTTACTGTTTTATGAATGTTACTTGCACGTGCCCCAGCATAAGTAGTTTTATGCACTCAGTATTTAGTTTCATTATGTTAATTATATTTGTTTATGTAGATGAACTCAGTCACAAGGATCTATTTCTGCCCCACTCTAGATACTGATGGATTGAAAGGCTAGTGGTATTCATATACTTACATCTTTTTGATCTAAAATATAACAAACAATAAAAAAATGGTGCACTGAGATAAAGCATAGTTTCTATTGCTGTAACCGAGATAGTCTGCTATGATTTGTTCAGAGGTTCAAACTAGGCAGTCAGTCTGCAGGTTATTACATGTCTAACTGATAACCAGATAGTGAGCAAGGGTGAGATTCAAACTCTGTACCTTGTGTCTGCAATGTAAACACATTAAGCAACCCCTCCAGACCTGTAAATTAAATCTGGTGAGACTCAAACCCACAACCTTTGAATGTCTTTTATTGGCTTTCTAGAAGTCCAATGCACTATCCATTTTGCTGAAGAACCAATGATATGATTTATTCTTCGTTACAAAAAGAATGCACCCTTATGATAATTATCACTCATCATCTCAAAAATATAGTATTGCAGTAAACTGGGCTGCAATATTAAGCATCTGATAAGCAAATATATTTATATATTATTACATATCTCACATGTACCCTAGCTATATTACTAAATATCTTAGATGTAATGTAAATACATTACTGCATCTCCTGTATGCAGTGTAGATACTGCAGACTGTGTGAAAACAAATACAGCCACATGTCGTTACATAACAGTTTGCTGTAGCACAAATCAAAAATCTTTAAATGTCTGCTATAACCTCACTATAATACTTAAGACAATTTGCCTTCTACAAAGATGTTAGATAAGTATCTAAGGTGCATATACATACAGATTTTCTGTAATACATTAATGCAGCTAAAGCCATTCCAGGTTCTGTAATCTGAAACACTGTTGACATTCTTTGTGACGTATAAGGCCATCATAGAGTCATAGGTGTAAACTAGACTAAAGAACATAAGGGCCTCTTTAACCCTGTCCATGCATGTCAAATGTATCAAACAAGTTTGGTGCCCTAGAGGTTATTTTTAGGGGCATGTGTAAGCTAGGGCAGGAGTGTTCAAACATTGTCAGACTGCCTCTATCTATTAGAGACATAGGTGACAGACCAGGGCTGAATTTCTGATTTCCTATCCACTGGTCCAGGTTACGCTTGAATATATACAGGAAAAAACTCTCTCTCACATGGATGAGAACCTTGTTCCAGAAAAAGTGTATTCTCTGAGACTCATACTTGTCCCTCTAATGTGTCCTATTTAAATTGCAAGAAAGATTTAAGTCCCTGCATTAGGTAGTTCTGATGCCATTTGTTTTGCCAGGATTCCTTGTATGTCAGACATCAATCAATCCTCAACAGTCTGTAGAAGACAGAATATAGGGATATAGTATTTGAGGTGATCCACATAGGACATGTCATTAAAGCTATGTATTGTTTTTTGTGGGGAACCTCTGTGGACGTTACATTTGTTGCATGTGCCTGGTCAGATAAATACTGAAGGGAGCATTGCAGTCAATGATGGGTGTGCTGATGGCTGAGATTTTTTTAGTTTTTTTGAGCTTATATGTGGTAGGCACAGCTGTCCCTATGCATTTATTCATATGATTGTATGGAGTATCTGTGAACAATTTCACATAGGTAACAGTGTTCATAGGACTAGACGGGGTTGAAATTTTGTCAGATTGTTAATAATAAGAAGTTTGCCTCAAAATAGTTCTTAAATGATAGGGGCTTGGCTAAGGTAATAACTTTTATTTTTATTTCAAAGGAGACAACTTCATGGTCTGACCTTACCAGAGAGGACATTATACTTAGTAGACAACATTTTCCCATGTTATTGAGGACCAGGTGCAGTGTGTTTGCTTCCCTATTGGACATGAGAGCTATCTTGCCCAGAGTGTTAGCCTTCATAAAGTCCAGGAACCTGTGTGCCTGCAGGTTTGGGGGCATGTATGAGCCCCAGTTTATTATAGACAGTTAAAGTTGTCTAAGAATATGGTATTAGGGTGAATTGGTGAGCATCTCCAGTAAGATTAAGTAAGAGTTATCGGTTCCCTGGTTCATAGAAGGGGAATTACCGCTAGCAAGGATCTGGTATGTGACTTTGCCCATGGTAATCTGGATGTGGGGAGCTCAAGCTCATCATCCTGTTTGACCATCCTTGAGGTGACCTCGTTTAATGTAGATTGAGTCACTTCCCCCTTTAGTACTTGCCTGAGCAGTAGCTGGAAATGTGTGGAAGACATTGTAACCTTTCACTGCCAGGGTGCTGTCCTTGGCTTTAAAACCTTGTCTCTGTAACTGCACAAATGTCTGTCTTCTCCAGGGTGAGAACAGCTTGGATGGAGGGGAATTGCTTGTTTAGACTCCTGGTGTTGATCAGTAACACCTTTATTTTCCCTTGATTTGGTTTTGCTAGTCTCCTGGTCAGATACATACTGAAGGGAGCATTGTAATCAATGATTGGTGTGCTGATGGCTGAGTTTTTTTTTTTTTTTTTGATCTTATATGTGGTAGGCACAGCTGTCCCTATGCATTTATTAATATGATTGTATGGAGTATCTGTGAACAATTTCACATAGGTAACTGTGTTCTTAGGATGGGGGGGGGGGTTGAAATTTTGTCAGATTGTTAATAATAGGAAGTTTGCCTTAAAATAGTTCTTAAATGGTAGGGGGTTGGCTAAGGTAATAGGTTTTATTTTTATTTCAAAGGAGACAACTTCATGGTCTGACCTTACCAGAGAGGATATTACACTTGGGAGGCAACATTTTCCCGTGTTATTGAGGACCAGGATTAGTTTCCCTTGATTTGGTTTTGCTATTTTGAAAGGTTTGTCATTTTGGCATTGCCTAAAAAGGCACTGTGGGGGTGACAATTTTTTAGCCAATAATTGAAAGCCCTGAGGAGACAGGTGCAGACCATCCTTGGCAAAGCAACATGGTCTATTGACCATATTCTCCTACACTTTCAAATATTGCACCTCCTTGGAACTGCACCAGAAGCTAAGCCAATTATTAAAGTCAATTATCTTCTATTCATGTTATGCGTCAACCTTGGTGAAGGTAGAGTGCTGTGCAATGATAGGTTCATACCAGCATGGAAGGCTGGTATGAGCCTTGTACATCTCAGAGCTCCATAATGTCTTCCTTAATATAATCCATGGATGTATATCTCAGGTTAACACCCACATGGACTATGACAGAGTTATACCAGTACCTGAGGACCAGTTGCCTGAATGCTTGTGTAATCTGGAGGATCCTGTCACCTGACAGACAACTAAGCATGACTTTCTCCTTATTTAGCTTGGTGAGTGTAACATCTGTGTCTCCCAATATTGGATTGTGTGTGGCTTACTTTATGGAATTTGAAGTTGAGGCTCCATGTGGTGTGGCTGCATGTGTTGTGGTGGGTGTTGGTTTTGTGGAGTGCTTTTGGGGCTGGTGAGGATATAGGTTCATAGGTTAATATTACACGAAATGCCCTTGCAAGCCATTTTAAGCCTACCCAATTATCCCATGTGAGACTCAAACCCTGCACCTTGTGTTTGTAAGGCAAACACCTTAACTATTAGGCCGCCCTCCATATGTCTGTGACATTTTTGGGGTTTAGGAGGATCACTTTTGAGAGCCTCAGCATATGTGTCTGATTCATACTCTGTGTGGTGGATCTGGTGTGTGCATTTCTGACAGCCTGGTTGGAATTATGTATGCTTGTATGTGAGCTTTGCCTTAAGTGACATTGTGTAAATGCCTCTCTCACATATCATATCAGATTGTTTGAGAATAAACTGGTTGGTAGTAAACAGAAGTCATTTGCTACATTGTCTAAGAATGGCCATATCCACCAAGATGGCTGTGAAGATAGCAGGAAAGTTCATATCCATAGTTCCTGGCCCTATTTAGGTAGCCAGTAAGTTGTTTCAGGAGTGAGGATTAATAACGGGAGTGTCTACTCCTAAGAATGTTAGGCACTACCTGTCCTTGAACAAACTAGTTTCTCTTTATGCAACTGAGTAAAAGGGTAGTCCTGCTGGACCAAAACTGCAGGGATATAACAACCAAGTACCACTAAAAATACAAAGAAGTAAATGACACAATAGCACTGCCTGAAATGCTTCTCAAAAGTGCAGACATCAGCCATCAGCAAACAGTACAATATTAGGGATCTCTAAAATGATTTAAAGTGCAAAATCAGCAAATAAAGCAACCAAAAAATAAAGCTAAAAATACCAGTCTAATACAGTTAATTGAAATGCAAAACTATAAAATAAATCTCTTATCTGCCAATGATAGAGCAGGATTAATGCAGGACCCTCTCAGAGTGAGGTAAGGCTGCAAAGCATATGAGAGCTCTGAGAAAATAAGCAGGAGACAATGTATAGTACAGGAAGATTGCTAAATAGCAAGGTGGCCAGCAACTGCACTGCTGTATTCAGCTGTGCAGTCCAAGGAATCTGTTGCATTCTGCTAACCATAAGTGCACTATTATACTGTATTTTGCACTTTTAAACTGTATTTTTGCTATATTGCTGATTTTTTTAAAACTGTTGTTGCTGATTTGTTGCACTTTTTGTCTACTGTAGCATAGACTAGATTCAGACCTGCTGAATCTGGTTCTTTTTATTAAATTGAACACTAAACCAGGCTATCTGTTGTTGAAGATGGCCTCCCTGCACCCTTGGGGCTGGAGAGTGCAGTTAGGACTCATCTGATTGAAGATTGCTGGCACAGGGCTCAGTTTTGAGCTTGTTTATTGGTTAAATTGTTTTATTCAGTGTGCTCACTGTTGCCAAATAAGCCCCACATTTGCACGGGTTTGTGCTTGTTTTAACACAGCTCCACAGAGTTAGGTGACCAGCTACTACTCTGCTGTATTCATCAGTTTATGCATAGCACACATTTGTGCACCATTCATGGTTATAAACACAAAAACTTCAGTAGATAAATCTTTCTTTAGTAGCTGCCCGTGATCTGGCTGAGAAGTCCTTAAATTGCGCTGAGTAGCTCAGGTGTGCTTTTGCCCCTTAATCAGTCCAAAAACCACCAAATCTACAATAGCCTCATACCATTTAGAAAACCCCTGCTAGTATAGACCCTTTATAGAGCACTCCATTAGTATAGACCCCGCTTAGAGCACCCAGTTATACCACACCCCTCCATTTTCTCTCCACACTGTGAAAGCAGGATTTGACCTAGCATTATGGATGGTCAGTTTCTGTCCATTTCTGCTACCAGCCTGATTGGCATAGGTATCCTGAGGCAGTGTAGCAACTTCCTCATGTAAACTGACAGCCCTCTACTCCTAAATCACCCAAGTACAATTTGTGAGAGATGCATCTACAGTAAGAATCTGGAATCCTTGCTCTCTCATGTACAGAACAATAACTCTGAATGTCAGCTCACATACTACACCTCCTATGCAAAACATTTACTCAACAAACCATCATACATGAAGGTACTCACCAGAAACCTACCTAAACACCAGAGACCTTCCAAATACAAAATGCTACACCTAATACAGTACCTATAACACTCACACATAAAAACACAAGCATCAGTGTCTTACCAAATAAGCCCTAAGGCAAAGCACATCTAAATCAAATTTTTAGTCATAGTGGACTCCATTGTGAGACACGCAGATGCCCCACTCACCAGGCTGGACAAGGAGAAGGTTACGGTCAGCTGTCTATCGGGTGCCAGGCTCCATCAGATCACACATGCACTCAAGTCTCTCAGTAATAAGTACCGTTATGACTCTGTCAAAGTTCATGTTGGCGTAAGTGACTTAAGATGCACCTCACTGGACTATATGAAGAGAGACATGATTGAGCTCTCTGAATATGTGCCCCAGACATGTATGTCCATAGCCTTGAGCAGCATTCTACCCTCACCTAGGATAATACCACAATATAAACAAAAAATGATTGACTTCAACAATTGGCTTAGTTTCTGGTGTCATTCTAAGGGGATCCAGTTCCTGTCAGCCTGGGTTGATATGGTTGATAAACCACACTGCTTTGCCAGAGATGGTCTTCACCTGTTACCTCTAGGCTTTTGGTTACTGGCTAAGGCACTTGCCTCTCCACAGGGCCTTTTTTAGGCAAGGTCTCAAGAACAAAATTTCCATTATGAAAATATCATTCACAAATAAATTAAAGGTTATGCTGCTAAATGCTATTAAAATCATAAACTGCACGCTCTGGAAGCACTCCTGTCCCTGGAGGATGTTGACATCTGTGCAGTCACAGAAACTTGGTTCAGCGCCACAGAGAGTACCCCAGCCTTGCAATACTACAATGTCTTCCACACTTTAAGACCACAAAATTAATGTGTGAGAACAAATTGAGGAGGAGTATCCATCTTCAAAGATAAATATACCTCTAGACTGGTTAGACAGGAAAAACTCCATGGAGTTACTCCCTGTTCAACTAACTGTGGGTAAGACTCCCCTACAAGTCATCATTAACTATAGGCCCTCTTCAATGAACCATGATGCCCACACTGCTTATTTGGACCTACTTGAGTCAATCAAATTACAACCAAACACTCTAGTCATGGGCGATTTTAACTATCCCTCCATTGACTGGGAAACTTCTACAAGTACCAACATGCTGACACAAAAGTTGCTGGACTTTTTTAACACTAATGCCCTGGTACAAATAGTATGCAACTCCAAAAGGGGCTTAAATATTCTCAACCTTGTCCTCACCAACATGGGTGACCATTGCACCACCACAAGAATAGGACCCTCACTTGTTAAATCTGATCACAAATCAGTCACATTTGAAATAGCTATAACACCTGAACCCGTCTTAGGTGAAATCAGCTAAATAATTTCACCAAAGCTGATTATTCCCTCCTAAGTAATGGCATAAATTTCCAAGCTCCTGTTCCCATAGATGGCTTTGACAACTATACTAAGCTATACACAAATGCCCTGTACAATAACTTATACAAATGTATTGACACTGCTGTACCTGATAGGATGAAAACAAGATCCTCAAGAAAAAACAAACCTCCCTGGTGGACATCTAATATTAATAAGTTATACAACAAGAAGAAAAGGTTGTGGTCTAAGAATAAAAAAGAGAGGTCCCAGCACTGGAAGAAGACCCTCCTCTGCTTGAACAAACAAGGCAAATTGCAAAACCCTATAAGGGAAACTTCGAAACAATTAGCAACCATAGCTAAGGATAACCATAAGGCATTCTTCAGCTATATCTGTAACCTAAAAGGTATGACCCAGACAAGTGCTGAACTAGCTGTGGATGGCATAACACACACTGATCCTGCAAAAATAGCTAAACTATTAGCTAACAGGTTTGGCAAAAATTTCCCCCCTTTCCCCTTTAAACATTACACAAAGCATTCTGTCTACATCTCCTCCACCTTGAATCTCCAAACAGCAACTCATTAATGCTCTCTCCAAGGTCAGAAACACAGCCTGTATGGGGCTGGATGGCATCCCATGTTGCATTTTAAATTATCTAAAACATGAGTTAGCAACTCCATTAGGTATCCTCTTCAATCACAGCCTGAGTACTGGAAAACAACAACCGTCAGCCCCCTTCATTAAGGGGGTACAGCAACAGACCTAGCAACTACATACTCATAAGCTTAACCAGCCTTATCTGTAAAGCCATGGAACAAATCAACATGGACCTTATAAATAAGGATATAAGTGATCTCCAAACCTTTGATCTGACATGGTTTGGTTTTGTCAAAGGCAGGTCGTGCCTGTTAAACCTGGTGGACTTCTTTAAAAATGTCACCAGAGCCATAGACAAAGGCAAATCTGTGCATACAGCCTACCTTGACTTAGCCAAGGCTCACATTTGGGCATCATTGATAAACAATCCCAGTTGAATATCTACCCTTATGTTATCAGGTGGGTTACTAACTGGCTTGCCGACAGATCACACTCAGTCAAAGTTGGGGACTTTACCTCAACCAGCAGACCTGTCAGCAGTGTGATTTCATAGGGGTCAGTTCTGGGTCCCCTACTGTTTGGAATATACTTCTCAGGTACAGGCCAAAACAGAGGGGCTGTGGTTGACGAAGTTTGCTGACAACTGCAAATTAGGTGCAATGACTGAATCCCCAAACAATTTCAATATACTTTAAGAGTGACCTCCACATACCAATGATTGGTTCCAAAGCCATGGACTCAAACTCAGTGCTAAAAAATACATTTTCATCCCTTTTGGTAAAATGATATCCCTGCAGACTATCACATCAATAATAATAACTCAGCAGTAAGAAACTTGGGAAGGCAAATTGACTCTAGCGTAAACTTTGACCATCATGTGTCTACTGTGGTAAGAAAAGTATTCTACATCACACTCGTTTATTAGCAAAGGTATTGCCTCAAGAGAGAAAGAGGTCATAACTCCCCTGTACTTGACAGTCATCAGGCCAATAATTGAGTACAATGCTCCCTTTGGTATGTACCTTACCAAGCACCTGCAGAAACTCGAGAGACTTCAAAGATTTCTAACCAAGAAATTTCAGGGCCCCCAGCATGTCATACATTGATAGACTGAAGTCACTGTCACTGTACTCAGCAGCATACAGACTACTTAGAGGAAACTTGTGCCTGGCCTACAGAGCCATCTCGGATCCAAACCTAATGGAAATGCTGCACATCCGCAAGTCAAATGGGACAAGGGTCACCTGCTCCAGGGACCTTAACCTGACCTGTGACATAAATAGGAC